>NC_057392.1:16679430-16904430 GCF_019320065.1 Cervus canadensis | reverse complement strand
GGGTCTCACAAGTCCCTCAAACCCAAGACTGGCATCAAAGCAAAGGGTGAACTGCTTCTAGGGGAGGATGGTCATCTCAGGCCAGCAGAGCTGAGAGGGGGTCTGGGATCTGAGATCCTCTGCTCTGTAGTGACTCACTGAACTGCCCTGCACCTCTTCTTTATTTCTTTATTTTTAAAAATTAAATTAATTAAGTTTTTGACTGCACTGGGTCTTTGTTGGGGCTTCTCAAGTTGAGGTGCACAGGCTTAGTTGCCCCGAGAACTATGGGATCTTAATTCCCTGACCAGGGATAGAACTTGGCATCCCCTGCATTGGGAGGCAGATTTTTTTTTAAATTAATTAGTTTTTTTTATTGAAGGATAATTGCTTTACAGAATTTTGTTGTTTTCTGTCAAACCTCAACATGGATCAGCCATAGGTATACATATATCCCCTCCCTTTTGAACCTCCCTCCCATCTCCCTCCCCGTCCCACCCCTTTAGGTTGATACAGAGCCCCTGTTTGAGTTTCCTGAGACATACAGCAAATTCCCACTGGCTATCTATTTTACATATGGTAATGTAAGTTTCCATGTTACTCTCTCCACACATCTCACCCTCTCCTCCCCTCTCCCCATGTCCATAAATCTGTTCTCTATGTCTGTTTCTCCATTACTGCCCTGTAAATAAATTCTGGAAGGCAGATTCTTAACCACTGGACCACCAGGGAAGTCCCTTGAGTCTCTTCCTTAAAACGGTGGTGGTGGTGACCCTCGATGTGACTGTGGTCATCCCTTCACAACGCTCCTTCCCTGTCCCTCTAGTGCATGGCAGTGGGTGGCAGGACCCAGTGACTTAGCCGGTGCCAGGGGCCACCCACCCTCAGCTTCTTTCTCCCAGATCACCTGGGGATCCCCGACAACACTGCCCGCCCCACTGCCCCCATGACCGTGCAAGGAGCCAGGCCCGCCTGAATCTTGAGGCCACTACCGCAGCTGGTACTGAGTCATCCTTCACAAGCCCTTCTGACTGGCAGACTGCTGCCATCATTGGAGACTCACCTGAGTCTGCAGGTACAGCCGCGCCAGCCTGGGGGTTGGGGGGGGGCACATGGGCTGAGGGAGGGGTGGTGCTGCGGAGGAATTCCCCAGTTAGCACCCCGACTCTGCCTGAGGGCCAGGCCCACTGGGTGTGCTCACGGGGAAGACGAGAGGGCAGAGAAGCTGGGAGGGAGGCGGGTGTCTCAGCATCAGCCAGAGTGCCTTCCGGTGTGGCTGATTGGCATTCTACGGCAGAAACCAACACAACGCTGTAAAGCAGCTTTCCTCCAATTAAAAAACAGTGCCTCCTGGGACCCTGAGCTTCCAGTCTTTTTAAAACCTGATCATTATAAACTTGGCCAAGCGCATAAAACCTGAACAACCAGGAGACACACATTCAACTGTGTTTATTGTTCAGTTGCTAAGTCGTGTCTGACTCTCTGTGACCCCATGGACGGCAGCACACCAGGCTTCCCTGTCCTTCAACATCTCCCCATGTGTGCTCAAGCTTATGTCCATTGAGTCGGTGATGCCATCCAACCGTCTCATCCTCTGTTGCCCCCTTCTCCGGCTCTCAATCTTTCCCAGCATCAGGGTCTTTTCCTGATGTGAAGTTGGCTCTTCGCATCAGGTGGCCCAAGTATTGGAGCTTCAGTTTTGGCATCCGTCCTTTCAGTGAATATCTGGTTTGATGGCCTTGCAGTCCAAGGGACTCTCAAAAGTCTTCTCCAGCACCACAGTTTGAAACTATTAATTCTTCAGTTCTCAGTCTTCTTTTATGGTCCAGCTCTCACATCCATACATGACTACTGGAAAAACCATAGCTTTGACTAGACAGACCTTTGTCAGCAAAGTAATGTTTCTGCTTTTGAATGTGATTTCTAGTTTTGTCATGGCTTTTCTTTCAAGGAGCAAGCTTCTTAATTTTGTGGCTGCAGTCACTGTCCACAGTGATTTTGGAGCCCAGGGAAAGAAAATCTGTCACAGTTTCCACTTTCCACCCCTCATCTATTTGCCATGAAGTGTATTAACCACTCTTTAACTTCAAAATCTGTTCCAGCGTTAGTTTAGATTTTCTCCTTGAGTCCTGCTTTATGCACTTCTCATATATCAAGTTTGGCACTGTCTTCCTTTCCTTGCAGTGGGACAATCCTCTTTGGTGTCCGTTTTCTGTGTGTGATATAATGGGGTGGGAAGAATCGTGGACTTAGAGTCAGGATACCAGGTCCAAGCCCCTTGAGACTTCAGGGACCAGCAGGTCGCCCTCCCATCTCTCCACCTGACCCTGCTGTCTCTTTTGGGGGTGATGGTGATAACCTACCTTCTTTAGGGCTGTGGAGTCTAAAATAAAATCAATGTGCATGAGATTAAAAAAAACAACTGTTGTGTATTCCAAAAAGCTCACATTGTGGTTCCATCTCAGTAGGTCCCTCATCATTTCTGTATCACTAGGTTCTCAAACTGTTTCCAGCTAGTCATGCTTAGAAACTGTGCTGTAGCTTAAATTTTTTATATATTACTAATTGACTTCTTAAGTGTAATTTCAGGTTTCCAGAAAAGTGAGCAGAAACTTCAAGGTTTCCATATACCGCTTTATTCCCCCTCCATAGTTCCTTCTATTAGCACTATGCATTCAGGTGCTACATTTGCTACAATTGATAAGCCAATATTGACACATTATTATCAACTAAAGTCCATAGTTTTCATTGGGGTTCACTTTCTATAGGTTTAAAAAAATTTTATTGACGTATAGTTGATTTACAATGTTGTGTTAGTTTCTGCTGTATAGCAAAGTGACTCAGTTATACACATATATATATAGTGACTCAGTTATACACACACACACACACACACATATATATTCTTTTTTATATTCTTTTCCCTTATGGGTTATCACAGAATATTGAATATAGGTCCCTGTGCTATATGGTAGGACCTTATTATTTATTCATTCTCTATATATTAATAACAGTTTTCATCTACTAATCCCAAACTCCCAATACTTCCCTCCTTCATGCCCACCTCCTGCCCCCTTGGCAACCACACGTCTGTTCTCGATGTCTGTGAGTCTGTTTCTGTTTCATAGATATGTTCATTTATGTGATATTTTAGATTCCACATCTATGTGATATCTTATAGTATTTCTCTTTCTGATTTTCTTTGTTTAGTACAATTATCTCCAGATCCAGCCATGTTGTTGCAAATGGCACTATTTCATTCTTCGTAATAACTAAGATTCCATTGACTATATATACCACATCTTCTTTATTTATTCATCTGCTGATGGGCACCTAGGTTATTCCATGTCTTTGCTATTATGAACATGCTACTGTGAACACCGGGGTGCATGTATATTTTTGAGTTCTGGTTTTGTCCAGATGTATACCCAGGAGTGGGACTGCAGGATCATAAAACTCTAGCTTTAGTTTTTTGAGGAACCTCCACAGTGGCTACACCAATTTACCTCCACAGTGGCTACACCATTACCACCACCAATGGTGTAAGAAGGTTCCCTTTCCTCACACCTCTCCAGCATTTATTATTTCCAGACTTTTTAATGATGGCCATTCTGACTTGTGTGAGATGTACCTCATTGTAGTTTTGACTTGCATTTCTCTAATAATTAGTGATGATGAGCATCTTTTCATATACCTATTGGCCATGTGTATGTCTGCTCTGGAGAAATGTCTATTTAGGTCTTTTGTCCATTTTTCCTGTAAATCTTGATGAATGTACAGTGACATGTATTGACCATTTCAGTATTGTACAGAATAGCTTCACTGCCTTATAAATCCCTTGATGTAGCATTTTGCATAATCTCTCTGCAGTTAATTTGGTTATTCATTACTTCATTGTCAAAAAAGAGTCATATCATTTGGGACTTCTGGTGATCCAGCAGTTGACACTTTGAGTTCCAAAATCAATGGCCTTGTGTTAGATCCCTGGTTGGGGAGCTAATATCCCACATGCCAGGAGGTGCATCCAAAAAAAATAAGTCATTATTTCATTGCTTTTCTAGCAAGGGGATGAATGCTTTTGTAATTTTCATCACCCATTGCCACTTTGCTAGACACCAGGTTACATGTGTAGCACTATCAGAATGGAGAAATGTGTTTGCCTCCCAAAGACCCCATAATATTGGATTTAATTATTTTTCCTAGCTTGAGATTAAAGACTTTAGAATAACTTTTCATCATCAAAGCAATAAATACATATTAAGACCTCCAACAATCCCTGTATTTATTCATTGAACACCAGTTTATTAAAGTGTATGCTGGGTCCCAGACCCCTTCCAGCCCTGGGACTGTAGAGGGGAACCAGATGGCCATGGTTTATTGTCTCCAAGGAGCTCTTATTTGGGCAGGGAGGACAGATGATAAACAAATAAGAAGTTTTAAGATGTGGAATCTAGGGGGAGGAGCCAAGATGGCAGAGGAATAGGACGGGGAGACCACTTTCTCCCCTACAAATTCATCGAAAGAACAATTGAACGCAGAGCAAACTTCACAAAACAACTTCGGATCACTAGCTGAGGTCATCAGGCACCCAGAAAAGCAGCCCATTGTCTTCAAAAGGAGGTAGGACAAAATATAAAAGATAAAAAGAGAGACAAAAGAGCTAGGGACAGATATCCATCCCGGGAAGGGAATCTTAATGGAGGAAGTTTCCAAACACCAGGAAACCCTCACACTGGCGGGTCTGGGGGAAGTTTTTAAATCTCGGAGGACAACCTAACTGGGAGGAAAAATAAATAAAACCCACAGATTATGTGCCTAAAAGCAACTCCCAGCAGAAAAGTACCCCAGACGCCCACATTCACCACCAGCAAGTGGGGGCGGAACGGAGAGGAGCGGGCGGCATTGCTTAGGGTAAGGACCCAGCCTGAGTGCCCTGAGGGCAATCGGAGGGAGCTTTTGTGAGTTACCAACTTAAACTGTGGGACAGCAAAAGAGAGAAAATTAACCGGCCCGAACACACTGCCGTTCGCAGAACAAAGGGACCGAGCAAGTCCAGAGAAGAGCTCGCAGGCTTTGGACTGGCCCAGCCCCACCGGAGGCAGGAGGCAGGGGGGAGGGGAAGGGGCAGGCTCAGCCCCAAGGACCGCATCCCCTGCCGCACTGCAAATAGGCCTCCAGTTTCGGACCAAAGACTTCCTGAGATTCTGGATGGTCGACATCTGCCGGGAGAGTCGCGACTAGACACAGGGCGCAGGCACCCGACCAGCACGGGCGGGAACTGGGGCTGGGGACATGGAGGGGAGAAGGCGCGCCGCACCCGGGGAGAGTGCGCCCGTCAAGCTCCTGGCTGCCTGAGCCGCTTGGACGGGGAAGGCACAAAACGCAGGCGTGGCTTTTTGTTCTGCGCTTTTGTGGAACACCCGAGGGCTGGAACCATGCGCAGCGCAGGGCAGGGCACGCTCCATATAGAGCAGCAGGGAACCTGAGCAGCGTAGACAGGGAAAGCAGCCCCAGCCCCTCCCGCAGCGCGACAGAACTAGCTACCTGAACAAGAGTCCACCTCCGCCCGCCTGTGTCAGGGCGGAAATTAGGCACTGAAGAGACGACAAACAGAAGCCAAATAAACAAAGGGAACCGCTTCAGAAGGGACCAGTGCAACAGATTAAAATCCCTGTAGATAACACGGACTACACCGGAAGGGGCCTATAGATATCGAGAAGTGTAAGCTGGAACGAGGAGCTATCTGAAACTGAACTGAACCCACACTGACTGCAACAGCTCCAGAGAAATTCCTAGATATATTTTTACTTTTTTTTTTTAATTAAAAAAATTTTTTTCTTTTCTTTTTCATTTTTTCTCTTTTATTTTCTTTTAAAATTCCCTATTATTCCCCCATACTCCTTAACTTTCATTTTCATAGATTTTTATGATTTTTTTTAATTAGGAAAAAAATTTTTTTTCTTTTTTTTTCTTTTTCTCTTATTTCCTTTTAAAGTCCTTTATTACTCCTCTACTACTTCTTAATTTTCATTTTCATTTCACTATAACCTTGGAAAAAAAAAGAGAGAGAAGCCCTATTTTTAAACTGAACTTCATATATATTTCTAAATTTTTTGTGTTTTGGTTTTTAATACTGTATTTTTAAGAGTCTAACCTCTACTCTAGATTTTTAATCTTTGTTTTTCAGTATGTGATATAAATTTTGGACGTTTAAAAAGCCAATATTCAGTTCCCATTTTTACTCAGGAGGGTGTTGATTACTCTCTCCCACTTTTGACTCTCTGTTTTCTACCTCAGAACACCTATTTCCTCCTTTCCCCTTCTCTTCCCAATCCAATTCTGTGAATCTTTGTGGGTGTCTGAGTTACGGAGAACACTCTGGGAACAGACAACTGCGTAGATCTGTCTCTCTCCTCTTGAGTCCCCCTTTTTCTCCTCCTGCTCATCTCTATCTCCCTCCTCCCTCTCCTCTTTTTCATGTAACTCTGTGAACCTCTCTGGGTGTCCCTCACGGTGGAGAATCTTTTCACCATTAACCTAGAAGTTTTATTACCAGTGCTGTATAGTTGGAGAAGTCTTGAGACTACTGGAAGAATAAAACTGAAATCCAGAGGCAGGAGACTTAATCCCAAAACCTGAGAACACCAGAAAACTCCTGACTACATGGAACATTAAGTAATAAGAGACCGTCCAAAAACCTCCATACCTACACTGAAACTAACCACCACCCAAGAGCCAGTAAGTTTCAGAGCAAGACATACAATGCAAATTCTCCAGCAACACAGGAACATAGCCCTGAGCATCAACATACAGGCTGCCCAAAGTCACACCTAACACATAGACCCATCTCAAAACTCATTACTGGGCACTCCATTGCACTCCAGAGAGAAGAAATCTAGTTCCATGCACCATAATACTGACACAAGCTTCCCTAACCAGGAAACCTTGACAAGACAAATGTCCAACCCCACCCACTGGGTAAAACCTCCACAATAAAAAAGAACCACAGACCTCAAGAATACAGAAAGCCCACTCCAGACACAGCAATCTAAACAAGATGAAAAGGCAGAGAAATACCCAACAGGTAAAGGAACGTGAAAAATGCCCACCAAGTCAAACAAAGGAGGAGGAGATAGGGAATCGACCTGAAAAAGAATTTATTTATTTATTTATTTTTTTTTTTAGTGGAGTGCAGTTTATTACACCGGCGGGCCCAAGGCAGAGTCTCCTCTTAGCCAAGGACCCCGACCAGCATTTGTGAAAATCTTTTATACCCCATGTGTACACGTCCAAACCCACTACCCCAATTCTCTTAAGACTTACATAAACAAAGGAAGGGTAAATACAACTACAATAACCCCATCATTCACATGTTATGTGTTCAAACAGTCAATAATCAATAAGCCCGCAGTTACATTCCAAATAGTTAATAACTGATAAGCCTGTGCTTACATTCTGATAGATAGTGTCCGGAGGCAGGGGTGATTAGTGTCTGTTCTTCAAGATTCCCCTGCCCAGAGGGGGTCTTATCCTTCCATTGTCATTCCCACAGGCGCTAAGCACAGAGTTCAGAGTTCACTGGAGAGGTGGCCGCGCATGATCAGCACAGACAGGCATGAGATGGAGTCCAGGCCCTATGAATTCCTTCTTCATTCCCCCCTCTTGATGCTCTTAGTTTCCATAACGAGCATCATTTATTGAGATATATTGTACCTTAGCCCTCCTGCCACCCACATGAGAGAATGCTATCAACCTCTGGGTTACAAAATTCACAAGGCATTGTAGGAAGCAGGTCCACAAAGCAGTATGATCAAGATTACTATAACAACAGTTCATTAGACATGGCTTTCACTTGATTTTGCATATCCTCCAAGGCAGCAGATACATCTTCAGACAGGTCAGGGATGTACACACCATTCGCCAAAGTCCCTCCTTGGGCTGCTGTGAGTATGTCTAGTGCCATCCTATTTTGAATTACTGCCTTCCTCATCTGAATCTGTTCTTCGTTCAAAGCTTGAATGGCTTTAGTACTGTCTAAGAGGGCCTGTTTAATGAAATTAGTTAAGGCCTCTAGTTAACCATGATATCCGTGCTCCCCACTGGATATTCCCATTCAAATTAGTTAACCATGATATCCGTTGTCCCTACAGAGGGTATAAACAAGGCAGCAAGATAGTCATACCATTGGAACACAGATCGTGTCCATCTTGCATGCAGATAAGGCAGGTTTACTGGAGGCTGGTGTAGGCTAGGCTTAACTCTGCCATGGGCGAAAACAAATCCTAATGTGCAACGCCCCACCCAGCCAACTGGTAACCATGGCCATAAGTTAAGCCCACAGAGCCACTGGGTCCCATTGGGGGCTACCCAGCGGATTCCAGGATTATATTTCCAGTCGGAACCGGGCCACTGAGCAGACTGATTGGGGTGATAGGTAACTTCCAAGATTTGTTTACTTTGTTCAGGGGACAAATAACAATTCTTTTGGGTCTAGGGGATGGTCTCCAAATCCAACTTTCTGTTCTTTTTGTTCCCAGCAAATAGTAGCAGGGGCAATCAACTGTCCTTTCTCAGGAGTCATCCAGAAATATTCATCCCAGACCTGGTAGTATTGCTCAAGGCACCGGGAGGCCTGTCCCCCTTTTGTAAGGGAGCCCTTTTCCTCTTTAATTCTCTTATATGAGGTATAAGCCTTTGTTATCTCCGTAAGGCTGGTGTTCATGTTAAATGTAACCCTATGTCCCTGGCCCATTGATGGCTTCTTCTAACACCAGAGGGCAAAGAAAGGTTATGGTTGGTGAGAGAGAGGAAAGTTCCTTTCTGTTGTTAAAGTCCCCATAACGGAGTGACGATACCCACCAGGGGAGTCTGTCTATTACTGACAGGGGCATAGCCCCACATACCCAAGTTCAAAATTGCATTGGTGAGGCCGAGCAGCAGGAGTCGTTTACCCAGCTCCATCCTGTAGAGGGCTCGTCTGGGACCTAGTTTTCTTCTTCCTCCTCAGAATGATCTTGGTTTCCCGTGGGTCGGTGGGGTCCTTCTGGGTGGTCCACTCGGTGTCCTCCGGGTCAGCGTGGTATGTCTTCTTCGCTCTGCCAGACCCCAGAGGGAGAAGGGGGATCGGCGTGTCTTCACCTGCCAGTCAGCATAGCTGAACCAGAACATCACATGGTCCAAGACTGTTTCTCCCTTAAAGTCCATTCTGCCTTGGTGGGCTGAGTGCTCAGTTCCCCTGCTGCCGTCCACTACCTGCTGACGTGAAAGGTCCAGGCGTTGAGAAGCAGAATCCTTCCAGAGGGGCGAGGCGCCTTCCCCCCTCTAGGAGACTCAAGCCACAAAGCCTCGGGGTGGCCTCAAATGAGACCTGTCTCCTCAAAGTCCTGAAAAAGAATTTAGAATAATGATAATAAAAATGATCCAAAATCTTGACAACAAAATGGAGTTACAGATAAATAGCCTGGAGACAAAGATTGAGAAGAGGCAAGAAATATTTAATAAAGACCTAGAAGAAATAAAAAAGAGTCAATCAAAAATGAATAATGCAATGAATGAGATCAAAAACACTCTGGAGGGAACCAAGAGTATAATAACAAAGACAGAAAGTAGAATAAGTAAGGTAGAAGATAAAATGGTGGAAATAAATGAAGCAGAGAGGAAAAAAGAAAAAAGAATCAAAAGAAATGAGGACAACCTCAGGGACCTCTGGGACACTGTGAAATGCCCCAACATTCGAATCATAGGACTCCCAGAAGAAGAAGACAAAAAGAAAGGCCATGAGAAAATACTCGAGGAGATAATAGCTGAAAACTTCCCTAAAATGGGGAAGGAAATAGCCACTCAAGACCAAGAAACCCAGAGAGTCCCAAACAGGATAAACCCAAGACGAAACACCCCAAGACACATATTAATCAAATTAACAAAGATCAAACACAAGGAACAAATATTAAAAGCAGCAAGGGAGAAACAACAAATAACACACAAAGGGATTCCCATAAGGATAACACCTGATCTATCAATAGAAACCCTCCAGGCCAGAAGGGAATGGCAGGACATACTTAAAGTAATGAAGAGAATAACCTACACCTAGATTACCGTACCCAGCAAGGATCTCATTCAGATATGAAGGGGAATTCAAAAGCTTTACAGACAAGCAAAAGCTGAGAGAATTCAGCACCGCCAAACCAGCTCTTCAACAAATGCTAAAGGATCTTCTCTAGACAGGAAACACAGAAAGGTTGTATAAACGTGAACCCAAAACAACAAAGTAAATGGCAACGGGACCACACCTATCAATAATTACCTTAAATGTAAATGGATTGAATGCCCCAACCAAAAGACAAAGACTGGCTGAATGGATACAAAAACAAGACCCCTATATATGCTGTCTACAAGAGACCCACCTCAAAACAAGACACACATACAGACTAAAAGTGAAGGGCTGGAAAAAAATATTTCATGCAAATGGAGGACAAAAGAAAGCAGGAGTTGCAATACTCATATCAGATAAAATAGACTTTCAAATAAAGGATGTGAAAAGAGACAAAGAAGAACACTACATAATGATCAAAGGATCAATCCAAGAAGAAGATACAACAATAATAAATATATATGCACCCAACATAGGAGCACCGCAATATGTAAGGCAAATGCTAGCGAGTATGAAAGAGGAAATTAATAGTAACACAATAATAGTGGGAGACTTTAATACCCCACTCACAACTATGGATAGATCAACCAAACAGAAAATTAACAAGGAAACACAAACTTTAAATGACACAATGGACCAGCTAGACCTAATTGGACATTTCACCCCAAAACAATCAACTTCACCTTTTTCTCAAGTGCACACAGAACCTTCTCCAGAATAGATCACATCCTGGGCCATAAATCTGGTCTTGGAAAATTCAAAAAATTTGAAATCATTCCAGTCATCTTTTCTGACCACAGTGAGGTAAGATTAGATCTCAGTTACAGGGAAAAAATTGTTAAAAATTCAAACATATGGAGGCTAAATAACACGCTTCTGAATAACCAACAAATCATAGAAGAAATCAAACAAGAATTCAAAATATGCATAGAAATGAATGAAAATGAAAACACAACAACCCAAAACCTATGGGACACTGTAAAAGCAGTGCTAAGGGGAAGGTTCATAGCATCACAGGCTTACCTCAAGGAACAAGAAAAAAGACAAATAAATACTAGAGAAGGAAGAAATGAAGAACCCCAGGGTTAGTAGAAGGAAAGAAATCTTAAAAATTGGGGCAGAAATAAATGCAAGAAACTAACGAGACCATAAGCAAAATCACAAAGCAAAAGCTGGTTTTTTGAAAATAAACAAAATTACAACATTACAAGACTCATAGAAACAAAGGGAGAAGAACCAATTAACAAATTAGAAATGAAAATGGAGAGATCACAACAGACAACACTGAAATACAAAGGATCATCAGAGACTACTACCAGCAGCTCTATGCCAATAAAATGGACAACTTGGATGAAATGGACAAATTCTTAGAAAAGTATAACTTTCCAAAACTGAAACAGGAAGAAATAGAAGATCTTAACAGACCCATCACAAGCAAGGAAATCGAAACTGTAATCAAAAATCTTCCAGCAAACAAAAGCCCAGGACCAGATGGCTTCACAGCTGAATTCTACCAAAAATTTAGAGAAGAGCTAACACCTATCTTACTCAAACTCTTCCAGAAAATTGCAGATGAAGGTAAACTTCCAAACTCATTCTATGAGGCCACCATCACCCTAATTCCAAAACCAGACAAAGATGCCACAAAAAAAGAAAACTACAGGCCAATATCACTGATGAACATAGATGCAAAAATCCTTAACAAAATTCTAGCAAACAGAATCCAACAACATATTTAAAAAATCATACACCATGACCAAGTGGGCTTTATCCCAGGAATGCAAGGATTCTTTAATATCCACAAATCAATCAGTGTAATACACCACATTAACAAATTGAAAGATAAAAACCATATGATTATCTCAATAGATGCAGAGAAAGCCTTTGACAAAATTCAACACCCATTTATGATTAAAACTCACAGAAAGCAGGAATAGAAGGAACATACCTCAACATAATAAAAGCTATATATGACAAACACACAGCAAGCATTACCCTCAATGGTGAAAAATTGAAAGCATCTCCCCTGAAATCAGGAACAAGACAAGGGTGCCCACTCTCACCACTACTATTCAACATAGTGTTGGAAGTTTTGGCCACAGCAATCAGAGCAGAAAAAGAAGTAAAAGGAATCCAGATAGGGAAAGAAGAAGTGAAACTCTCACTGTTTGCAGATGACATGATCCTCTACATAGAAAACCCTAAAGACTCTACCAGAAAATTACTAGAGCTCATCAACGAATATAGTAAAGTGGCAGGATATAAAATTAACACGCAGAAATCCCTTGCATTCCTATACACTAACAATGAGAAAACAGAAAGAGAAATTAAGGAAACAACACCATTCACCATTGCAACAAAAATAATAAAATACTTAGGATTATATCTACTAAAGAAACAAAAGGCCTATACATAGAAAACTATAAAACACTGATGAAAGAAATCAAAGCGGACACAAACAGATGGAGAAACATACCATGTTCTTGGATTGGAAGAATCAATATTGTCAAAATGGCTATACTACCCAAAGCAATCTATAGATTCAATGCAATCCCTATCAAGCTACCAACGGTATTTTTCACAGAACTAGAACAAATAATTTCACAATTTGTATGGAAATACAAAAAACCTCAAATAGCCAAAGTAATCTTGAGAGAGAAGAATGGGACTGGAGGAATCAACCTGCCTGACTTCAGACTCTACTACAAAGCCACAGTCATCAAGACAGTATGGTACTGGCACAAAGACAGAAATATAGATCAATGGAACAGAATAGAAAGCCCAGAGATAAATCCACGAACCTATGGACACCTTATCTTTGACAAAGGAGGCAAGGATATACGATGGAAAAAAGACAACCTCTTTAACAAGTGGTGCTGGGAAAACTGGTCAACCACTTGTAAAAGAATGAAACTAGAACACTTTCTAACACCATACACAAAAATAAACTCAAAATGGATTAAAGATCTAAATGTAAGACCAGAAACTATAAAACTCCTAGAGGAGAGCATAGGCAAAACACTCTCTGACATAAATCACAGCAGGATCCTCTATGACCCACCTCCCAGAATATTGGAAATAAAAGCAAAACTAAACAAATGGGACCTAATGAAACTTAAAAGCTTTTGCACAACAAAGGAAACTATAAGCAAGGTGAAAAGACAGCCCTCATATTGGGAGAAAATAATAGCAAATGAAGCAACAGACAAAGGATTAATCTCAAAAATATACAAACAACTCCTGCAGCTCAATTCCAGAAAAATAAATGACCCAATCAAAAAATGGGCCAAAGAACTAAACAGACATTTCTCCAAAGAAGACATACAGATGGCTAACAAACACATGAAAAGATGCTCAACATCACTCATTATCAGAGAAATGCAAATCAAAACCACATGAGGTACCATTACACGCCAGTCAGGATGGCTGCTATCCAAAAGTCTACAAGCAATAAATGCTGGAGAGGGTGTGGAGAAAAGGGAACCCTCTTACACTGTTGGTGGGAATGCAAACTAGTACAGCCGCTATGGAGAACAGTGTGGAGATTCCTTAAAAAACTGGCAATAGAACTGCCATATGACCCAGCAATCCCGCTTCTGGACATACACACCGAGGAAACCAGATCTGAAAGAGACACGTGTACCCCAATGTTAATCACAGCACTGTTTATAATAGCCGGGACATGGAAGCAACCTAGATGCCCATCAGCAGACGAATAGATAAGGAAGCTGTGGTAAATATACATCATGGAATATTACTCAGCCATTAAAAAGAATTCATTTGAATCAGTTCTAATGAGATGGATGAAACTGGAGTCCATTATACAGAGTGAAGTAAGCCAGAAAGATAAAGAACATTACAGCATACTAACACATATATATGGAATTTAGAAAGATGGTAACGATAACCCTATATGCAAACAGAAAAAGAGACACAGAAGTACAGAACAGACTTTTGAGCCCTGTGGGAGAAGGTGAGGGTGGGATGTTTCGAGAGAACAGCATCGAAACATGTATATTATCTATGGTGAAACAGATCACCAGCCCAGGTGGGATGCATGAGACAAGTGCTCGGGCCTGGTGCACTGCTAAGACCCAGAGGTATCGGGTGGAGAGGGAGGTGGGAGAGGGGATCGGGATGGGGAGTACATGTAACTCAATGGCTGATTCATGTCAATGTATGACAAAAACCACTACAATATTGTAATTAGCCTCCAACTAATAAAAATAAATGAAAAAAAAAAAAAAAACCAGCCCAACTAAAATAAAGTACAATAGATTGACTCAGTGAACAAAGGAAATGAAAAATTACATTTACCAGTTAAGAACAAAACTAACTAAAGCACAAACTGAAAAACAAAACTAAAGCATGGTGCCAAGTGGGGAATAAAGCAATGAAAATAAAACTAACAAATATGTTGAGAAGAAAGAAAAGAAAGAAAGAATAGCTTTGCAAAGTTAAATAGAGGTAGATAAAGAAGATTTATATACACTGAACATTAACTGCAAGGGGGAAAGAACTGTAGGAAAGCAAACCAAGGAATAAATGTAGAAAAAATATAATAGGTTTAAAAAAATTAAAAGTTAAAATTATAAAAAAGAGGAAAGATTTAAAAAAAAAAAAAACAGAAGAAGAAAGAAAAAGGCGGGGGTGGGAGGAGGAAAACTCCACAGAACTGCAAGTGCCCGATATAGAGGCAGAGGTTTATAAAAACAATAAAAAGTGTGACTGAATATGCACGTGTACATATATACACATAAGGAAAATCAAAACAGACCAACAAAAATAAAGTACTATAGACTGACCTGGTGAACAAAGGGAACCAAAAATTATGTCTCAGTTCAGTTCAGTTGCTCAGTCGTGTCCAACTCTTTGCCACCCCATGGACTGCATCACGCCAGGCTTCCCTGTCCATCACCAACTGCTGGAGTTTACTCAAAGTAATGTCCATTGAGTCGGTGATGCCATCCAACCATCTCATCCTCTGTCCTCCCCTTCTCCTCCTGCTGTCAATCTTTCCCAGCATCAGGGTCTTTTCCAGTGAGTCAGTTCTTCCCATCAAGTGGCCAAAGGATTAGAGTTTTAGCTTCAGCATCAGTCCTTCCAATGACTATTCAGGACTAATTTCCTTTAGGATTGACTGGTTGCAGTCAATTGATCTCCTTGCAGTCCAAGGGATTCTCGAGAGTCTTTTCCAATACTACAGTTCAAAAGCATCAGTTCTTTGGTGCTCAGCTTTCTTTATAGACCAACTCTCACACCCATGCATGACCACTGGAAAAACCATAGCCTTGACTAGACGGACCTTTGTTGGCAAAGTAATAGCTCTGCTTTTTAATATGCTGTCTAGGTTGGTCATAACTTTTCTTTCAAGGAGTAAGTGTCTTAATTTCATGGCTGCAGTTACCTTCTGCAGTGATTTTGGGACCCAAGAAAATGAAATCTCTGTTTCCATTGTTTCCCCATTTATTTGCCATGAAGTGATGGGACCAGATGCCATGATCTTAGTTTTCTGTATGTTGAGTTTTAAGCCAACTTTTTCACTCTTCTCTTTCACTTTCATCCAGAGACTCTTTAGTTCTACTTCACTTTCTGCCATAGGGTGGTGTCATCTGCATATCTAAGGTTATTGATATTCCTCCCCACAATCTTGATTCCAGCTTGTGGTTCATCCAGCCCAGCGTTTCTCATGATGTACTCTGCATATAAGTTAAATCAGCAGGGTGACTATCCAGAACGAAAGTAACTAAAGCACAAACTGGAAAACAAAACTAAAGCAAGGTGCCAATAGGGGTATAAAGCAATGAAAATAAAACTAACAAACAGGTTGAGACTAAAAGAAAGAAAGAAAGGAAAGAAAGAATAGATATGCAAAGTTAAATAGAGGTAGATAAAGAAGATTTATATATATTAAAGATTTACTGCAAAGGGAAAAAACAGTAGGAAAAGCAAATAAAGAAATAAATGTAGAAAAGATAATAATAGGTTTAAAAAATTAAAATTTAAAAAGGTGTTAAAAAAAAAAACCAACTCCCCACAACTGCAAAAGCCCAATATAGAGACAGAGGTTTATAACAACAATAAAAAAGGTGATTGAGAAAAAAAAGAAAGAAAAAGCTCAAAAGCTTAGTTAGATTTCATAATGCCAATAAAATTGAGAATTACAACAGAGGGGGGGAAATCCAGAAGAATCTACGGGACAAGTCAAAACATAAGAATAACAAATATTTTTCTTGCATCACTGCTGTCAGAGTCCTTTCCCTCGCTGGGAATCACAGTCCACTTCACCCCCCTAGGATACCATCTAAGCTGTGCTGATATCTGGACCTGCTGTGAGGGCAGCTCAGATTCTAATCTGCTCCAACTCCTCTGTGTTCTTGCCTCCCATGTCCACAGCTATCAGAACTAGTGCATTTTCTTTTGTGAGAGCTCTCAATGACATTTTATATAATCCACAGGCACAGAGTCTGCCTAGCTGATCATGTGGATTTAATTTGCAACTTATACAGCTGGTGGGAGGGTTTTGGGTCTTCTTCCTTAGTCACACTGCACCTGGGTTTCAATTGTGGTTTTATTTCCACCTCTGGATATGGATCGTCCACTGGGGTTTGCTCCTGAGGCTGCTCTGGAGGATCTGTGTTTGCCCCTGTGAGGGCCAGGTGTGGAGGTGGCACAGCTGCTTGAATCACAGAGGTTCTGGCAGCACCAGGTACTCAGAGGAGTTAGCAGCTAGGGCAGCAGGAAATACAGTGCTCTAGAAGGGTATGGCAACCAATATTGGCCAATATGCTCCAGTATTCTTGCCTGGCAAACCCCCCTCCCTGACAGAGACGCCTGGCAGGCCACAGTCCGCAGGGTTGTAAAGAGTAGGACACTACCGGAGTGCCCCAGCACGCATAGGTGCAAGACTTTTTTTGCCCGTGGAAGCTCTGCCCCAGTGAGAGTTGAGTGTGAAGGTAGTGCAGCTGCTTGGCTTGAGAGGATCCTGGCGGTGCCAAGAGGGCAGTGACACGGACTGCCTCCACCACAGGAGTTATGGCCCTATCAGAGTTTTTTTTCGAGCCTCTTATAGCTGGTAATCAGAAGGCCTCTTTGGCCAGTCTTTCTTTGTAGCTCTGCCCGATCAGGCACTTACAGGGCTTCCTTGTCTGGGGCCCTTCTCTGTTGTTCAGCACATCAGGCACTTAAAGGGGCACCCTGGGTGGGGTCCTACTCTGTAGTTCAGTGAGTCAGGCACTTAAAGGGGCACCCTGGGTGGGGTCCTACTCTGTAGCTCAGTGCATTAGGCATTTGATGGGCCAGCCTCTCTATTGTTCAGCTCTGGAGGCTGGCATGTAGGAGGATAGAGGCTATGGTGATGGCCCCACCCCCAACACGTGACTCAGCAGTATCGCCTGGCTTCTATGGCTGCCTGGCTTTCCTCCACAGGCATTTCCCACCACAGTCTCCTCCCTCACATCCCATCTATCTGTCTCTCTGCAGTCAACAACAGCCCTCACCCTGGGATTGCTCCACAATCCCTAAACTTCAGCTCCCAACCACTGTGCCATCTAGGGTACATGTGGAGGCAGTAAAAAGTGTCTGTCCATTTAGGCTGCCACAGATCAGCTGTTTCCCTCTCAGCCTTAAATGTTTCTCCTTTAACTCATATGCCCCAATGTGGGGATTGGACCCCTGCTTCAGTTCCCCCACCTGCCAAAAGCAGGTCCAGTCCTACTAACCCTCTCGCTTTCCCCCCTAGTTCCTCCACCCTATTGAGTTTTGTGTGGGTCTATATATTCTTTTCTGCTGGTGAGGTACTCCTGTCCAATCTGAGCTGGTGTTCTCCATGCACTTCTGTGTCTGAAGGTGTTTTCATGATGTATCCGTGGAGAGAGATGTATTCCATGTCCACCTACTCCATCCCAGCTTTATTGAGATGTACCTGTCACATAACATTGTATAAGTTAAAGATGTACAACATGTTGATTTGCTGCACACATATTGCAAAATGGTTACCTCCACAGTGCTAGCTAATTCTTCCATCACCTTACATAAATCACCATTTCTTTATTTGTGGTGGGAACATTTAAGATCTACTCTCCTACCAACTTTCAGGTATATAACACAATATCATTAACTATAATCACCATGCTATACATTAGGTCCCCTAAATGTACTCATAACCAGAATTTTGTACACTTGGTCAACATTTCCCTGTTGTCCCTACATTTGAAATCCTGATAACAACTACTCTCTTCTCCCCTTTTTTTTCCCCATAAGTTTAACTTCTTCTGATTCCAGGTATAAGTGACATCATACAGTATTTGTCTTTCTCCGTCTGATATTTCATACAGCACTATGCTCTCAAGGCCCATCAGTGTTGTCACAAATGGTAGGATTTCCTTCTTCTTGAGGCTGAACAATATTCCATTGTATATTTCTACCACATCATATTTATTCATTCATTCCTTGATGGAAACTTGGGTTGTTTTTACATCTTGGCCATTGTGAATAATGTTGCCATGAATTTGGGAGAGTAGATGTCTTTTTGAGATCCTAATTTCATTTCCTTTGGATATATACACATAAGTGGGATTGCTGGATCATATGGTAGGTTTTTGTTTTTTGTTTTTTTGAGGAACCTCTATACTGTTCTCCATAGAGAACACTGTGAAATGGAATATCTCCTGCCATCTCAATAAATAAAGATGTCACAGCTATCCAAGACTGCAGCCCTCTAATATGAATTTCTGAGCCATGCCAGCAAGCAGCAGCCATGAATTCCTGAGCCAGACTGACAAGCAACACCACTCCCTACTCAAGGAACTTAAGGATGTCACAGTCATCAGCAATTAACAGCCCTCAGATGTGAGCCAGAAGGCCCTAAGGGAACTCAATAAAGAGAAAAATTTCTCTGTAAATATGCTGGATGCTGGCCCCAGATAGCTGAGATGCATATGAAAGGAATGACTAAATAATCCCAGACTCTTGCATCTTCCCATACATAGAAAAACACTAAATTCCTTAACTTGATATCTGCTTTTCCTTACTTAACAATAATCTTTGATGTTCAGACTGCCTGCCTGCTTTGTTGAAAATTTGTGTATAGTTTGACTCCCCCTCCTGTCTTCTTGGAGCAGTCTCTCAGAGCTACTGAGATGCTCCCTCCCAGGCTTGGACTCCTAAACATTCCCACCCAATAAAATAAGTCTCCACTTTCAGATTGTGACTATATTTTTAGTCGACAACACATATACATACTTCACATTACTTGCTCTTCTTATGGGTTTCCCTGGTGGCTCAGATGGTAAAGACTCTGCCTGTAATTCAGGAGACCCCTGAATTTGACCCCTGGATCAGGAAGATCCCTAGAGGAGGGCATGGCAACCCACTCCAGTATTCCTGCCTTGAGGATTCCATGGACAGAGGAGCCTTGTGGGCTAAAGGCATGGGGTCACAAAGAGTTAGACACCACTGAGCTCATTTTGTAATGGGAGTTTGACCTGCCTCCATTGAGAGGTATATAGGCAAAGAAGGGAGGAGGCATATGTCCCTTTCTCTTGAATCTGAGTGGACCTTTATAATTGTCTCACTCAACATAATGTAGAAGATGTGACACTGTGTCACACTAAGGATAGACTATAAAAGGCAATGCAGCTTCCCTCTGACTCTCTCTCTCTGGATGTCCACTCCGGGAACATATCCCCCATGTTATAAGGAAATCCAGGTCACATACAGAGGCTCTGTGTGGGGTTGCAAGTGACAACCCCAGCTAGGCCTCCTCCATGGCCAGCAACAACCTCCAGACCTGTGAGTAAAAGAACCTTCAGATGATTTCAACCCCCAGAATTTAAGTCTTCAGCTGAGGCCCCAGACTGTAGAGCTGAGACAAGCTGTCCCCACCTGGATTCCAGATCCACAGAAACCATGAGAGACAGTAAATTCTTTTTTATTTTAAACCACTGTGTTCTGAGGTAATTTCTTACATAGCAATAGAAAACTAAAACATGTTAGGTTAAGTCAGATCACTTCCATACATACACGAGGGTCTCATTCAAGAGAAAGGACTCTCAATCTTTCTGAATTCTATTAAATACAAAGAAAACAAAACAACCACACCTATCCTATAACTACCAGATCCTTCCCTATACCAACATCTTTATTAGTAGTTCACAAAAACATCATGGTATTGATTTTACTATGTGACAAGTACTGTCAAACTGAATCAATTAACATTTCCGGGAAATTTTCATTTCTACAAGCAAACCACACTCAGCTGCTAGAAACACATGAACTAAAGGTCATGGGTTTACTTTTATTTTTCAAGCCACATGGGCATCCCCACCTGCTACAAATGAGATCTATAAAGGTCAGACTGTAATATAAAAGTCAGCTCCATCATAATTGCAAACCTGAACAATGATGTCCCCTGGAATTAAGTGACTTTAAAAGTTCTAGAGCAAGATAAATATATTCACTTTTTACAGTAATTTATCAGTTAAGGGAGCTATTTGGTCAAAAGAGCAGAAAATCCAACCAACATTGGCTTAAACAAATGTCTATTTTTCTCATGTAATGAGAAATTTGGAGATTGGGGCTGTTGACATTGGTTCAGAGGCTTGAGCATTATTAGGGCCAGAATTTCTGTGATTCTTTTTTTTTTTTTTTTTTCCTCATGGTCTTAAGTTATGGTCACATTATAGCTATTGGAGCTCTAGACAATCTGTGGATGGGGGCTGGAAGAAGGTCAAAGGAGAAAAGGTGATGCCAGCAAATTTCTCTTTGCATCTCAGTGGGCGAAGCACACCAAAGTCACTCCACGTGTAAGGGAAACTGGAAAAAAACAGTATTCAGCTTTCACACCCTCTATAGTAGAGACAGCAAGGGAAATAGCTAGAAGTTGAATGAATCTGCAGTGTCTGAAATTAATATTAAAAATGACACTTTATCTTGGTCAAATATTGATGAAAACATTGACCAATAGAATGTATAGATATATCAGGCTTTCTTTTCACTCATGAACTCATCCTTCTGATTACAACCTATATACATATACATCTCAGGTTCCAGAACTGCATGAATTTTTAATCAGTCAATGAGTGTGCACAGTATAGTCCTATTTTTGTGAAAAATAAACATGAACAAATAGGCATTCAAAATAATGTAGGAGATTTGTTGTTGTTGAGTCCCCAAGTTATGTCCAACTCTTTGTGACCCCATGGACTGTAGCATGCCAGGCTCCTCTGTCCATGGGGTTCTTCAGGCCATTTCCCTTTCCAAATACAGGAGAAGAGACACACACTAAAATATTGAGAGAATTATGCATCTTCCCCCTTTTATGCCACCTGATGCAAAGAGCCAACTCATTGAAAAAGACCCTGATGCTGGGAAAGATTGAAGGCAGGAGGAGAAGGGGATGACAGAGCACCAGATGGTTGGATGACATCACTGACTCAATGGACATGAGTTTGAGCAAACTCCGAGAGATGGCGAAGAACAGGGAAGCCTAGGGTGCCGCAATCCATGGGGTTGCAGAGTTGGACACAATTGAGGAAAAACAACCCCTTTTATACTGCTTCACTTTTTATTTTACAATAAAACATATTAACTATGGCAAACCACTCCAGTATTCTTGCTTGTAGAATGTTCATGGACAGAGGAGCCTGGTGGGCTACAGTCCACAGGGTTGAAAAGAATTGAACATCACTGAAGTGACTGAGCATACACACAAGAAAAAAAGAATAATATATGTAGAAAATTAGCGTTAAAAATGTCCACTTTTATGAAAAAAGATATGTATATATGTATAACTGGATTACTACTTTTCTGTACACCTGAAACTAACATAACTTTGTAAATTACTTATATTTCAATTAATAGCCAGGACATGGAAGCAACCTAGATGCCCATCAGCAGATGAATGGATAAGGAAGCTGTGGTACATATACACCATGGAATATTACTCAGCCATTAAAAAGAATTCATTTGAACCAGTCCTAATGAGATGGATGAAACTGGAGCCCATTATACAGAGTGAAGTAAGCCAGAAAGATAAAGAACATTACAGCATACTAACACATATATATGGAATTTAGAAAGATGGTAACGACAACCCTATATCCAAAACAGAAAAAGAGACACAGATGTACAGAACAGACTTTTGAACTCTGTGGGAGAAGGTGAGGGTGGGATGTTTTGAAAGAACAGCATGTATACTATCTATGGTGAAACAGATGACCAGCCCAGGTGGGATGCATGAGACAAGTTCTCGGGCCTGGTGCACTGGGAAGACCCATAGGAATCGGGTGGAGAGGGAGGTGGGAGGGGGGATCGGGATGGGGAATACGTGTAAATCTATGGCTGATTCATATCAATGTATGACAAAACCCACTGAAAAAATAAATAAATAAATAAATAAAGGAAAAAAAAAAGAAAAAAATAAATAAATAAAAATAAAAAAAGAAAATGAAAAAAGTTAACTTTAAAAAATATAAACCAATGAGAAATAATCTCCATTAACATTGGTATCAGTTCAGTTCGGTCGCTCAGTCATGTCTGACTCTTTGTGGCCCCAGGGACTGCAGCACGCCAGGCTTCCCTGTCCATCATCAACTCCCAGAGCTTGCTCAAACTCATGTCCATTGAGTCAGTAATACCATCCAACCACCTCATCCTCTATCATCTGGTCCTCCTCCCACCTTCAATCTTTCCCAACATCAGGGTCTTTTCCAATGAGTCAGTTCTCATCAGGTGACCAAAGTACTGGAGTTTCAGCTTCAGCATCCGTTCTTCCAATGAATATTCAGGACTGATTTTCTTTAGGATGGACTGGTTGAATCTCCTTGCAGTCCAAGGGACTCTCAAGAGTCTTCTCCAACACCACATTTCAAAAGCATCAATTCTTTGGCACTCAGCTTTCTTTATAATCCAACTCTCACATCAATACATGACCTACTGGAAAAACTACAGCTTTGACTAGACATTGGTATAAAGCCTTTCAAATGGATACACACATGCACTCACACATTTAACATATACTATATGTCAAAATCCTAATATATGTTAGTGTTATCTTGTGTAATCCAAACAATTATGTGATAAAGTTACTACAGAGAATCTTCATTTCCCATGTATTTATTATCTAATCCCAAAGTTAACAATGAACATGAAAGTAATAGTCATAAAAGAAATCACTAGTGAACACACCACCAATAAACCCACTGCTTACTTGGATATCATCCTCCACTCAAAAACTAGCACGTTTTTGTCTAGCACATCAATCTTTGTGTTTATTTACTACTTTTGACTTACTAAGAATTTGATCTTAAGTAAGTTATTAACTCTCTGTGCCTTCGTTTCATCATTTGATAATTGCGGATGTAGAGGCATCTGCTTCAAGGAATATAAGTTTAAATGGACAAATATCTGGCACATATTAAGCCCTGTACAAGGGATAGCTTTAAAAATTATGACATGCTTAAATGTAATAAGGTTAAATAGACATTGGATACATGAACTCGGGCTAGGTAAGTGTTTGATAGGAAAAAAAAAAAAAAGGATTGTCAGCATACTGATGATGTTTAAAGTCACAGTATCAGAGAGAGGGAGTTTCTTTTTTGTTTTCTATTATGGTTTATTACAGAATATTGAATATAGTTTCCTGTGCTATACAATAGGACCTTGCTATTTATCCATTCTATATATAATAGTTTGCATCTGCTAATCCCAAACTCCCAATCTATCTCTCCTCCACTTCCCTTTTCCTTTGCAACCACAATTCTGTTCTCTATATCTGTGAGTCTGTTTCTATTTCATAGATAAGTTCATTTGTGTCATATTTTAGATTCCACATATAAGTTATATGGTGTTTTTCTTTGTTTAGTATGATAATGTCTAGATCCATCGATGTTGTTGCAAATGACATTGTTTCATTCTTTTTTTATTACTGAATAGTATTCCATTGTACACATGTATCACATTTTCTTTATTCATTCATCTCTGGATGGACATTTGTATCCATGTCTTGGCTATTGTAAATAATGCTGCTACGAGCACTAGGATGCATGTACCATTTTTAATTATAGTTTTGTCCGGATATGTGCCCAGGAGTGGGATTGCTGGATCATATAGCAACTCTGTTTTTAGTTTCTTAAGGAATCTCCATATTGCTTTCCATAGTGGCTGCTCTGATTGATTTATATTTTTTCCACCAACAGTGTAAGAGAGTTCCTCTTTCTCCATACCCTCTCTAATATTAGTTATTTGTAGACTTTTTAATGTTGGCCATTCTGACTGATATATGATATGTTGGATCATAGAAAAAGCAAGGGAATTCCAGAAAAACATTTACTTATGCTTCATTGACTATGCTAAAGTCTTTGACTGTGTGGATCACAACAAACTGTGAAAAACTGTGAAAAAAAGAGGTGGGAATACCAGACTACCTTACTTGTCTCCTGAGAAACCTGTATGCAGGTCAAGAAGCAACAGTTAGAACCAGACATAGAACAACAGACTGGTTCCAAATTGGGGGAGGAGTACAATAAAGCTGTATATTATCACTCTAAATATTTAACTTCTATGCATGGTACATCATGGGAAATGCTGGACTGGATGAATCACAAACTGGAATCATGATTGCCAGGAGAAATATCACCAACCTGAGATATGGAGATGATACCCATGAAAATCCTAGTTCAGTTCAGTTCAGTCACTCAGTGGTGTCCGCCTCTTTGTGACCCCACGAACTGCAGCACGCCAGGCCTCCCTGTCCATCACCAACTCCCAGAGTCCACCAAACCCATGTCCATTGAGTCAGTGATGCCATCCAACCATCTCATCCTCTGTCGTCCCCTTCTCCTCCTGCTCTCAATCTTCCCCAGCATCAGGGTCTTTTCCAATGAGTCAGCTCTTCGCATCAAGTGGCCAAAGTATTGGAGTTTCAGCTTCAAAGTCAGTCTTTCCAATGAACACCCAGGACTGATGTCCTTTAGGATGGACTGGTTGGATCTCCTTGCAGTCCAAGGGACTCTCAAGAGTCTTCTCCAACACCACAGTTCAAAAGCATCAATTCTCTTGTGCTCAGCTTTCTTTATAGTCCAACTCTCACATCCATACATGACCACTGGAAAAACCATAGCCTTGACTAGACGGACCTTTGTTGATAGAATAATGTCTCTGCTATTTAATATGCTGTCTAGGTTGGTCATAACTTTCCTTCCAAAGAGTAAACGTCTTTTAATTTCATGGCTGCAATCACCATCTGCAATGCTTTTGGAGCCCAGAAAATAGCTGATCCCCAATGGGACCCTCAATGTTTCTGAAGGTCCGTAGGGGATAGGAAGTCTAACCTATACTCAGGTGGCAAACCATAGGTCTACTCCCTCACCAGTCACCCCTGAGCACTTACCACTAGATTCCACTTTTTTTTTTCCAATTTATTTTTATTAGTTGGAGGCTAATGACTTTACAACATTGTAGTGGGTTTTGTCATACATTGACATGAATCAGTCATGGAGATACATGTATTCCCCATCCCGATACCCCCTCCCACCTCCCTCTCCACCCGATTCCTCTGGGCCTTAGCAGTGCACCAGGCCCGAGCACTTGTCTCATGCATCCAACCTGGGCTGGTGATCTGTTTCACTATAGATAATATACATGTTTCAATGCTGTTCTCTCGAAACATCCCACCCTCGCCTTCTCCCACAGAGTCCAAAAGTCTGTTCTGTACATCTGTGTCTCTTTTTCTGTTTTGCATATAGGGTTATCGTTACCATCTTTCTAAATTCCATATATATGTGTTAGTATGCTATAATGTTTTTTATCTTTCTGGCTTACTTCACTCTGTATAATGGACTCCAGTTTCATCCATCTCATTAGAACTGATTCAAATGAATTCTTTTTAATGGCTGAGTAATATTCCATGGTGTATATGTACCACAGCTTCCTTATCCATTCGTCTGCTGATGGGCATCTAGGTTGCTTCCATGTCCTGGCTATTATAAACAGTGCTGCAATGAACATTGGGGTGCACGTGTCTCTTTCAGATCTGGTTTCCTCGGTGTGTATGTCCAGAAGTGGGATTGCTGGGTCATATGGCAGTTCTATTGCCAGTTTTTTAAGGAATCTCCACACTGTTCTCCATAGCGGCTGTACTAGTTTGCATTCCCACCAACAGTGTAAGAGGGTTCCCTTTTCTCCACACCCTCTCCAGCATTTATTGCTTGTAGACTTTTGGATAGCAGCCATCCTGACTGGCGTGTAATGGTACCTCATTGTGGTTTTGATTTGCATTTCTCTGATAATGAGTGATGTTGAGCATCTTTTCATGTGTTTGTTAGCCATCTGTATGTCTTCTTTGGAGAAATGTCTGTTTAGTTCTTTGGCCCATTTTTTGATTGGGTCATTTATTTTTCTGGAATTGAGCTGCAGGAGTTGTTTGTATATTTTTGAGATTAATCCTTTGTCTGTTGCTTCATTTGCTATTATTTTCTCCCAATATGAGGGCTGTCTTTTCACCTTGCTTATAGTTTCCTTTGTTGTGCAAAAGCTTTTAAGTTTCATTAGGTCCCATTTGTTTAGTTTTGCTTTTATTTCCAATATTCTGGGAGGTGGGTCATAGAGGATCCTGCTGTGATTTATGTCAGAGAGTGTTTTGCCTATGCTCTCCTCTAGGAGTTTTATAGTTTCTGGTCTTACATTTAGATCTTTAATCCATTTTGAGTTTATTTTTGTGTATGGTGTTAGAAAGTGTTCTAGTTTCATTCTTTTACAAGTGGTTGACCAGTTTTCCCAGCACCACTTGTTAAAGAGGTTGTCTTTTTTCCATCGTATATCCTTGCCTCCTTTGTCAAAGATAAGGTGTCCATAGGTTCGTGGATTTATCTCTGGGCTTTCTATTCTGTTCCATTGATCTATATTTCTGTCTTTGTGCCAGTACCATACTGTCTTGATGACTGTGGCTTTGTAGTAGAGTCTGAAGTCAGGCAGGTTGATTCCTCCAGTCCCATTCTTCTCTCTCAAGATTACTTTGGCTATTTGAGGTTTTTTGTATTTCCATACAAATTGTGAAATTATTTGTTCTAGTTCTGTGAAAAATACCGTTGGTAGCTTGATAGGGATTGCATTGAATCTATAGATTGCTTTGGGTAGTATAGCCATTTTGACAATATTGATTCTTCCAATCCAAGAACATGGTATGTTTCTCCATCTGTTTGTGTCCGCTTTGATTTCTTTCATCAGTGTTTTATAGTTTTCTATGTATAGGCCTTTTGTTTCTTTAGTAGATATAATCCTAAGTATTTTATTATTTTTGTTGCAATGGTGAATGGTGTTGTTTCCTTAATTTCTCTTTCTGTTTTCTCATTGTTAGTGTATAGGAATGCAAGGGATTTCTGCGTGTTAATTTTATATCCTGCCACTTTACTATATTCGTTGATGAGCTCTAGTAATTTTCTGGTAGAGTCTTTAGGGTTTTCTATGTAGAGGATCATGTCATCTGCAAACAGTGAGAGTTTCACTTCTTCTTTCCCTATCTGGATTCCTTTTACTTCTTTTTCTGCTCTGATTGCTGTGGCCAAAACTTCCAACACTATGTTGAATAGTAGTGGTGAGAGTGGGCACCCTTGTCTTGTTCCTGATTTCAGGGGAGATGCTTTCAATTTTTCACCATTGAGGGTAATGCTTGCTGTGTGTTTGTCATATATAGCTTTTATTATGTTGAGGTATGTTCCTTCTATTCCTGCTTTCTGTGAGTTTTAATCATAAATGGGTGTTGAATTTTGTCAAAGGCTTTCTCTGCATCTATTGAGATAATCATATGGTTTTTATCTTTCAATTTGTTAATGTGGTGTATTACACTGATTGATTTGTGGATATTAAAGAATCCTTGCATTCCTGGGATAAAGCCCACTTGGTCATGGTGTATGATTTTTTTAATATGTTGTTGGATTCTGTTTGCTAGAATTTTGTTAAGGATTTTTGCATCTATGTTCATCAGTGATATTGGCCTGTAGTTTTCTTTTTTTGTGGCATCTTTGTCTGGTTTTGGAATTAGGGTGATGGTGGCCTCACAGAATGAGTTTGGAAGTTTAGCTTCTTCTGCAATTTTCTGAAAGAGTTTGAGTAAGATAGGTGTTAGCTCTTCTCTAAATTTTTGGTAGAATTCAGCTGTGAAGCCATCTGGTCCTGGGCTTTTGTTTGCTGGAAGATTTCTGATTACAGTTTCGATTTCCTTGCTTGTGATGGGTCTGTTAAGATCTTCTATTTCTTCCTGGTTCAGTTTTGGAAAGTTATACTTCTCTAAGAATTTGTCCATTTCTCCCAAGTTCTCCATTTTATTGGCATAGAGCTGCTGGTAGTAGTCTCTTATGATCCTTTGTATTTCAGTGTTGTCTGTTGTGATCTCTCCATTTTCATTTCTAATTTTGTTAATTTGGTTCTTCTCCCTTTGTTTCTTAATGAGTCTTGCTAATGGTTTGTCAATTTTGTTTATTTTTTCAAAAAACCAGCTTTTAGCTTTGTTGATTTTTGCTATGGTCTCTTTAGTTTCTTTTGCATTTATTTCTGCCCCAATTTTTAAGATTTCTTTCCTTCTACTAACCCTGGGGTTCTTCATTTCTTCCTTCTCTAGTTGCTTTAGGTGTAGAGTTAGGTTATTTATTTGACTTTTTTCTTGTTCCTTGAGGTAAGCCTGTGATGCTATGAACCTTCCCCTTAGCACTGCTTTTACAGTGTCCCATAGGTTTTGGGTTGTTGTGTTTTCATTTTCATTCATTTCTATGCATATTTTGAATTCTTGTTTGATTTCTTCTATGATTTGTTGGTTATTCAGAAGCGTGTTATTTAGCCTCCATATGTTTGAATTTTTAACAATTTTTTCCCTGTAACTGAGATCTAATCTTACCTCACTGTGGTCAGAAAAGATGACTGGAATGATTTCAAATTTTTTGAATTTTCCAAGACCAGATTTATGGCCCAGGATGTGATCTATTCTGGAGAAGGTTCTGTGTGCACTTGAGAAAAAGGTGAAGTTGATTGTTTTGGGGTGAAATGTCCAATTAGGTCTAGCTGGTCCATTGTGTCATTTAAAGTTTGTGTTTCCTTGTTAATTTTCTGTTTGGTTGATCTATCCATAGTTGTGAGTGGGGTATTAAAGTCTCCCACTATTATTGTGTTACTATTAATTTCCTCTTTCATACTCGCTAGCATTTGCCTTACGTATTGCGGTGCTCCTATGTTGGGTGCATATATATTTATTATTGTTGTATCTTCTTCTTGGATTGATCCTTTGATCATTATGTAGTGTCCTTCTTTGTCTCTTTTCACATCCTTTATTTGAAAGTCTATTTTATCTGATATGAGTATTGCGACTCCTGCTTTCTTTTGGTCTCCGTTTGCATGACATATTTTTTTCCAGCCCTTCACTTTTAGTCTGTATGTGTGTCTTGTTTTGAGGTGGGTCTCTTGTAGACAGCATATATAGGGGTCTTGTTTTTGTATCCATTCAGCCAATCTTTGTCTTTTGGTTGGGTCATTCAACCCATTTACATTTAGGGTAATTATTGATAGGTGTGGTCCCGTTGCCATTTACTTTGTTGTTTTGGGTTCACGTTTATACAACCTTTCTGTGTTTCCTGTCTAGAGAAGATCCTTTAGCATTTGTTGAAGAGCTGGTTTGGCGGTGCTGAATTCTCTCAGCTTTTGCTTGTCTGTAAAGCTTTTGAATTCCCCTTCATATCTGAATGAGATCCTTGCTGGGTACGGTAATCTAGGTGTAGGTTATTCTCTTCATTACTTTAAGTATGTCCTGCCATTCCCTTCTGGCCTGGAGGGTTTCTATTGATAGATCAGGTGTTATCCTTATGGGAATCCCTTTGTGTGTTATTTGTTGTTTCTCCCTTGCTGCTTTTAATATTTGTTCCTTGTGTTTGATCTTTGTTAATTTGATTAATATGTGTCTTGGGGTGTTTCGTCTTGGGTTTATCCTGTTTGGGACTCTCTGGGTTTCTTGGTCTTGAGTGGCTATTTCCTTCCCCATTTTAGGGAAGTTTTCAGCTATTATCTCCTCGAGTATTTTCTCATGGCCTTTCTTTTTGTCTTCTTCTTCTGGGAGTCCTATGATTCGAATGTTGGGGCATTTCACAGTGTCCCAGAGGTCCCTGAGGTTGTCCTCATTTCTTTTGATTCTTTTTTCTTTTTTCCTCTCTGCTTCATTTATTTCCACCATTTTATCTTCTACCTTACTTATCCTACTTTCTGTCTTCGTTATTATACTCTTGGTTCCCTCCAGAGTGTTTTTGATCTCATTCATTGCATTATTCATTTTTAATTGACTCTTTTTTATTTCTTCTAGGTCTTTATTAAATATTTCTTGCCTCTTCTCAATCTTTGTCTCCAGGCTATTTATCTGTAACTCCATTTTGTTGTCAAGATTTTGGATCATTTTTATTATCATTATTCTAAATTCTTTTTCAGGTCGATTCCCTATCTCCTCCTCTTTTGTTTGACTTGGTGGGCATTTTTCACGTTCCTTTACCTGTTGGGTATTTCTCTGCCTTTTCATCTTGTTTAGATTGCTGTGTCTGGAGTGGGCTTTCTGTATTCTGGAAGTCTGTGGTTCCTTTTTATTGTGGAGGTTTTACCCAGTGGGTGGGGTTGGACATTTGTCTTGTCAAGGTTTCCTGGTTAGGGAAGCTTGTGTCGGTGTTCTGGTGCGTGGAACTAGATTTCTTCTCTCTGGAGTGCAATGGAGTGCCCAGTAATGAGTTTTGAGATGGGTCTATGTGTTAGGTGTGACTTTGGGTAGCCTGTATGTTGACGCTCAGGGCTATGTTCCTGTGTTGCTGGAGAATTTGCGTGGTATGTCTTGCTCTGAAACTTACTGGCTCTTGGGTGGTGGTTAGTTTCAGTGTAGGTATGGAGGTTTTTGGACGGTCTCTTATTACTTAATGTTCCATGTAGTCAGGAGTTTTCTGGTGTTCTCAGGTTTTGGGCTTAAGTCTCCTGCCTCTGGATTTCAGTTTTATTCTTCCGGTAGTCTCAAGAGTTCTCCAACTATACAGCACTGATAATAAAACTTCTAGGTTAATGGTGAAAAGAGTGTCCCGTGTGAGGGACACCAAGAGAGGTTCACAGAGTTACATGAAAAAGAGGAGAGGGAGGAGGGAGATAGAGATGAGCAGGAAGAGAAAAGGGGTGACTCAAGAGGAGAGAGATGGATCTACGCAGTTCTTTGTTCCTAGAGTGTTCTCTGTAGCTCAGACACCCACATTGATTTACAGAACTGGATTGGGAAGAGAAGGGGAAAGGAGGAAATAGGTGTTCTGAGGTAGAAAACGGAGAGTCACAATTGGGAGAGAGTAATCAACACACTTCTGAATAAAAATGGGAACTGAATATTGGATTCTTAAATGTCCTAAATTTATACCACATGCTGAAAAACAAAGATTAAAAATCTAGAGTAGAGGTTAGACTCTTAAAAATACAATATTAAAAACAAAAACACAAAAAAATTTAGAAGTATATATGAAGTTTGGTTTAAAAATAGGGCTTCTCTCTTTTTTTTGCAACGTTATAATGCAATGAAAATGAAAATTATGGAGTAGTAGAGGAGTAATAGAGGACTTTAAAAGGAAATAAGAGAAAAAGAAAAAAAAAGAAAAGAAGAAAGAAAAAAAAACAAGAAAAAAAATTTTTTCCTAATTAAAAAAATCATAAAAATCTATGAAAATGAAAGTTAAGGAGTAAATAGGGGTGTAATAGGGAAGTTTAAAAGATAATAAATGAGAAAAAATAAAAAAGAAAAGAGAAAAAAATTTCTTTTAATTAAAAAAAAAAAAGAAGTAAAAATATATCTAGAAATTTCTCTGGAGCTGTTGCGGTCAGTGGGGGTTCAGTTCAGTTTCAGATAGCTCCTCGTTCCACCTTACACTTCTCGATATCTACAGGCCCCTTCCAGTGTAGTCTGTCTTATCTATAGGGATTTTAATCTGTTGCACCGGTCCCTTCTGAAGTGGTTCCCTTTGTTTATTTGGCTTCTGTTTGTCGTCTCTTCAGTGCCTAATTTCCGCCCTGACACAGGCGGGCGGAGGTGGACTCTTACTCAGGTAGCTAGTTCTCTCGCGCTGCGGGAAGGGGCAGGCGCTGCTTTCCCTGTCTACGCTGCTCAGGCTCCCGGCTGCTCTATATGGAGCGTGCCCTGCCCTGCGCTGCGCGTGGTTCCAGCCCTCCAGTGTTCCACAAAAGCGTGGACTCGGCTGCGCCTGCGTTTTGTGCCTTCCCCGCCCAAGCAGCTCCGGCAGCCAGGAGCTTGACGGGCGCACTCTCCCCGGGTGCAGCGCTGCCTTCTCCCCTCCGCGGTCCCAGTCTCAGTTTCCGCCGGCGCCAGTCCGGTGCGTGCACCCTCTGCCCTCCACGTCCCCAGCCCCAGTCCCCGCCCGTGCCGGTCGGATGCCTGTGCCCTTTGTCTCGCCATGACCCTCCTGGCGGATGTCAACCATCCAGAATCTCAGAAAGTCTTTGGTTAGAAACTGGAGGCCTGTTTGCAGTGCAGTAGGGGATGTGGTCCTTGGGGCTGAGCCTGCCCCTTTCCCCTCCCCCCTGCCTCCTGCCTCTGGTGGGGCTGGGCCGGTCCGCAGCCGGCTAGCTCCTCTGGACTTGCTCGGTCCCTTTGTTCTGCAAACGGCTGGCAGTGTGTTCAGGCCGGTTAATTATCTCTCTCTCTTTTGCTGTACCACAGTTTAAGTTGGTAACTCACAAAAGCTCCCTCCGATTGCCCTCAGGGTACTCAGGCCGGGTCCTTACCCTAAGCAATGCCGCCCGCTCCTCTCCGTTCCGCCCCCACTTGCTGGTGGCGGATGCGGGCGCCTGGGGTACTTTTCTGCTGGGAGTTACTTTTAGGCACGTAATCTGTGGGTTTTATTTATTTTTCCTTCCCAGTTAGGTTGCCCTCCGAGATTCAAAAACTTCCCCCAGACCCGCCATTGAGAGGGTTTCCTGGTGTTTGGAAACTTCCTCTATTAAGACTCCCTTCCTGGGACAGATGTCCGTCCCTAGCTCTTTTGTCTCTCTTTTTATGTTTTATATTTTTTCCTACCTCCTTTTGAAGACAATGGGCTGCTTTTCTGGGCGCCTGATTTCTTCAGCTAGTAATCAGAAGTTGTTTTGTGAAGTTTGCTATGCGTTTAATTGTTCTTTTGATGAATTTGTAGGGGAGAAAGTGGTCTCCCCGTCCTATTCCTCTGCCATCTTGGCTCCTCCCGTGGACTGTTTTGACTTTGCTCATGGGTGTATATGTATATGTTTATATTCCATTGTTTTAATTATTATTTGCCTGATTTTGTAACTGCCATTTGTCTGGGATTCATCTTTGGTTTCTCGTTTTTGGCTGTTTGTTTTAATATCACTTAATGCCATAATAAATCACTTGTGGAATCTTCATTCTTGACCAGGGATCAAGTCCTGAGCCTTTGGAGTGGGAGAACTGACTCCAAGACCCTAGATTACCAGAGAACTAGCCCTAGGGAGTATCAAATAATGAGAACTCCCACAAAGGAAATCACTAGAATACAAGACCTGGCATCACTCAACCACCAGTAGTACCCTGTGCAAGATGCCTCATCTAAACAACAAACAAAACAAAAATACAAACCCAATCATCAGCAGACAGGATTACTACCTCACTCAGCCTTGCCCATCAGAGGAAAAACAAAGAAAAACTCAGCACAAATCTCACCCTTTAAGAAACTTACATAAACCAGTGGACCAACATTAGAGAGCAGAAACCAAAAGGAAGAAAGAATTCAACTTGAAGCCTGGGAAAAGGAGACCTCAAACACAGTAAGTTAAAAAAAATAATGAAAAGGCAGAGAAATACTGTGTAAATGAAGGAACAAACTAGAAACATAAAGTACAAATAAATCAAGACGAAATAGGCAAACTACCTGAAAAAGAATTCAGAATAATGATAGTAAAGATGATTAAAAAAAAACCTTGAAAGCAAAATGGAGAAAATGCAAGAATCAATTAACAAAGACCTAGAAGAATTAAATAAACATGCAGAGAGAAACAACACAATTACTGAAATTAAAAATACTCTAGAAGGAATCAATATCAGAATATCTGAAGCAGAAGAATGAATCAGTAAGCTGGAAAATAAAATGGTGGAAGTAACTTCTGAAGAGCAGAATAAAATAAAATGAATGAAAAGAACCGAGGATAATCTCAAAGACCTTTGGGACAATATCAAACTCACCAACATTTGAATAATAGGGGTCCCAGAAGAAGAGAAAAAGAAAGGGCATGAGGAAACTTTTTGAAGAGATTATAGTTGAAAATTTCCCCAGCATGAAAAAGAAAATAGTCAATCAAGTCCAAGAGGCACAAAGAGTCCCATACAGGATAAACCCAAGGAGAAACATGCTAAGACATGTACTAATCAAGCTAACAAAGACTAAGCACAAAGAAAGAATATTAAAAGCAGCAAGGGAGAAGCAACAAGTAACATACAATGGAAACTGCAGTGCTTAACAGCTGATATTTCAGCAGAAACTCTGCAGGCTAGCAGGGAATGGCAGGATATATTTTAAGTACTGAAAGGGAAAAATCTACAACCAAGATTGCTGAACCTGGCAAGGATCTCATTCAAAGTTGACGGAGAAATAAAAAGCTTTTCAGACAAGCAAAAGTTCAGAGAATTCAGTACCACCAAACCAGCTTTACAACAAATGTTAAATGCATTTATATAGTCAAGAAATACAAGAGAAGAAAAGAGATCTTACAAAATCAACACCAAACAATTAACAAAATGGCAATAGGAACATGCATATCAGTTCAGTTCAGTTCAGTTCAGTCGCTCAGTCATGTCCAACTCTTTGCAACCCCATGAACCACAGCACGCCAGGCCTCCCTGTCCATCACCAGCTCCTGGAGTCCACCCAAACCCATGATCATCGAGTCAGTCATGCCATCCAACCATCTTATCCTCTGTCATCCCCTTCTCCTCCTGCCCTCAATCTTTCCCAGCATCAGGGTCTTTTCCAATGAGTCAACTCTTCACATGAGGTGGCCAAAGTATTGGAGTTTCAGCTTCAACATCAGTCCTTTCAATGAACACCCAGGGCTGATCTCCTTTAGGATGGACTGGTTGGATCTCCTTGCAGTCCAAGGGACTCTAAAGAGCTTTCTCCAACACCACAGTTCAAAAGCATCAATTCTTCATCACTCAGCTTTCTTTATAGTCCAACTCTTACATCCACACATGATCACTGGAAAAACCATAGCCTTGACTAGACGGACCTTGTTGACAAAGTAATGTCTCTGCTTTTTAATATGCTATCTAAGTTGGTCAATACTTTCCTTTCAAGAAGTAAGTGTCTTTTAATTTCATGGCTGCAATTACCATCTGCAGTGATTTTGGAGCCCAGAAAAATAAAGTCAGCCACTGTTTCCACTGTTTCCCCATCTATTTGCCATGAAGTGATGGGACCAGATGCCATGATCTTAGTTTTCTGAATGTTGAGCTTTAAGCCAGCTTTTTCACCCTCCTCTTTCACTTTCATCAAGAGGCTCTTTAGTTCTTCACTTTCTGCCATAAGGGTGGTGTCATCTGCATATTTGAGGTTACTGACATTTCTCCCGGCAATCTTGATTCCAGCTTGTGCTTCTTCCAGCCCAGTGTTTCTCATGTTGTACTCTGCACATAAGTTAAATAAGCAGGGTGACAATATACAGCCTTGACGTACTCCTTTTCCTAGTTGGAACCAGTCTGTTGTTCCATGTCCAGTTCTAACTGTCGCTTCCTGACCTGCATACAGGCTTCTCAAGAGGCAGGTCAGGTGGTCTGGTATGCCCATCTCTTTCAGAATTTTCCACAGCTTATTGTGATCCACACATTCAAAGGCTTTGGCATAGTCAATAAAGCAGAAATAGATGTTTTTCTGGAACTCTCTTGCTTTTAAGATGATCCAGTGGATGTTGGCAATTTGATCTCTGGTTCCTCTGCATTTTCTAAAACCAGCTTGAACATCTGAAAGTTCATGGTTCACATATTCCTGAAGCCTGGCTTGGAGAATTTTAAGCATCACTTTACTAGCGTGTGAGATGAGTTCAACTGTGCAGTAGTTTGAACATTCTTTGGGATTGCCTTTCTTTGGGATTGGAATGAAAACTGACCTTTTCCAGTCCTGTGGCCACTGCTGATTTTTCCAAATTTGCTGGTACATTGAGTGCAGCACTTTCACAGCATCATCTTTTAAGATTTGAAATAGTTCAGCTGGAATTCCATCACCTCCACTAGCTTTGTTCGAAGTGATGCTTCTTAAGTCCAACTTGACTTCACATTCCAGGATGTCTGGCTGTAGGTGAATGATTACACCATCGTGATTATCTGGGTCATGAAGATCTTTTTTTGTATAGTTCTTCTGTGTATTCTTGCCACCTGTTCTTAATACTTCTGCTTCTGTTAGAGCCCTACCATTTCTGTCCTTTATTGAGCCCACCTTTGCATGAAATATTCCCTTGGTATCTCTAATTTTCTTGAAGAGATCGCTAGTCTTCCCCATTCTATTGTTTTCCTCTATTTCTTTGCATTGACTGAAGAAGGCTTTCTTATCTCTCCTTGCTATTTTTGGAACTCTGCATTCAAATGGATATATATTTCTTTTTCTCCTTATGTATCAGTAATTACTTTAGATGTAATTGGATTAAATGCTCCAACCAAAAAACACAGACTGGCTGAATGGATGCAAAAACAAGACCCATATATATGCTGTCTTCAAGAAACCCGCTTTAGACCTCAAGACACATATAGACTGAAAGTAAGAGGATGGAAAAATATATTCCATACAAATGAGAAGCAAAAGAAAGCTGGAGTATCAATCCTCATATCAGACAAAACAGACCTTAAAATAAGAAGATTACAAGAGATAAGGAAGGGCACTACATAATGATCAAGGGATCAATCCAAGAGGAAGACATAACAATTGTAAGTATCTATGCACCCAACATAGGAGGAACTCAATACATAAGACAAACACTAACAGACATAAAAGGAGAAATGGACAGTAACACAATAATAGTAGGAGACTTTAACACCCCACTCACACCAATGGACAGATCATCAAACAGAAAGTTAATAAGAAAACATAAGTCTTAAATGCTACATTGGATGAGATGGACCTCTTTGATATCTTCAGGACATTCCATCCAAACGCAGAAGAATACACTTTCTTCTCAAGTGCACGTGGAACATTCTCCAGGATAGACCACATCTTGGATCACAAATAAAATCTCATTAAATTTAAGAAAATTGAAATCATATCAAGTATCTTCTCTGATCACAATGCTATGAGACTAGATATCAATTACAAGAAAAAAAACTGTAAGAAACACAAACATGTGGAGATTAAACAACATATTTCTGAATAACCAACAGGTTACTGAAGAAATCAAAAGAGAAATAAAAAACTTTCTAGTAAAAAATGACAATGAAAACATGACAACTCAAAACCTATGGGATGCAGCAAAAGCAGTCCTAAGAGGGAAGTTTATAGTAATACAATCCTACCCCAAGAAACGAGAAAAATATTGAATAGACAACCTAACTTTACACCTGAAACAACTGGAAAAAGAAGAACAAAACCCCCCCAAAATTAGTAGAAGGAAAGAAATAATAAATATCTGAGCAGAAATAAATGAAAAAGAAATGAAAGAAACAATAGTAAAGAATAATAAAGTTAAAGCTGGTTCTTTGAGAAGATAAACAAAATTGACAAACCTTTAGCCAGACTCATCAAGAAAAAAAAGAAGAATCAAATCAACAAAATTAGAAATGAAAAAGGAGAGGTTACAATAGACGATGCAAAAATACAAAGGATTATAAGTGACTATTATGATCAACTATATGGCAATAAAATGGATAACCTGGAAGAAACGGACAGATTCTTAGAAAAGTTCAATCTTCCAAGACTGAACCAGGAAGAAATAGAAATTATGAACAACCCAATTACAAGCACTGAAATTGAAGCTGTGATCAAAAATCTCCCCAAAACAAAAGCTCAGGATCAGATGGCTTCACAGGAGAATCCTATCAAACATTTAGACAAGAGCTAACGCTTATCCTAGAACTCTTTCAAAAAGTTTCAGCGGAAGGAACACTTCCAAACTGATTCTATGAGGCCACAACCACCCTGATGCCAAAACCAGACAAAGATAGTACAAAAAAGAAAACTACAGGCCAATATCACTGATGAACACAGATGCAAAAATTCTCAACAAAATTTTAGCAAACAGAATTCAGCAACACATCTTAAAGCTCACACACCATAATCAAGTTGGGTTTATTCCAGGAATGAAAGGATTCTTTAATATATGCAAATCAATCAATGTGATATACCATATTAACAAATTGAAAAATAAAAACCATGTGATAATCTCAATAGATGCAGAAAAAGCCTTTGACAAAATTCAGCACCCATTTATGATTAAAACTCTTGAAAAATGGGCATAGAAGTAACCTACCTCAACATAGTAAAGGCCATATATGATAAGCCTACAGCAAACATTATTCTCAGTGGTGAGAAACTGACAGCTTTCCCTCTAAGATCAGAAACAAGACAAGGGTGTCCACTTTCACCACTATTATTCAACATAGTTCTGGAAGTCCCAGCTACAGCAATCAGAGAAGAAAAAGAAAGAAAAGGAATCCAGATTGGAAAAGAAGAAGTAAAACTCACTGTTTGCAGATAACATGATACTCTACATAGAAAACCCTAAAGATACTATCAGAAAATTACTAGAGCTAATCAGTGAATTTAGCAAAGTTGCAGGATACAAAATCAATACACAGAAGTCACTTGCATTTCTATATACTAACAATGAAAAATCAGAAAGAGAAACTAAGGAATCAATCCCATTCACCATTGCAACAAAAAGAATTAAATATCTAGGAATAAACTTACCTAAGGAGACAAAAGAAGTGTACCCAGAAAATTATGAGACACTGATGAAAGAAATCAAAGATGACATAAACAGATGGAGAGATACTCCATGTTCCTGGGTAGTAAGAATCAATATTGTGAAAATTACTATACTGCCAAATACAATCTACAGATTCAATGTGATCCCTATCAAATTACCAATGGCATTTTTCACAGAACTAGAACAAAAAAATTCACAATTCATATGGAAACACAAAAGACACCAGATAGCCAAAACAGTATTGAGAAGGAAGAATGGAGCTGGAGGAATCAATCTTCCTGACTTCAGATTATACTACAAAGCTACAGTCATCAAGACAGTATGCTACTGGCACAAAAACAGAAATATAGGCCAATGGAACAAGATAGAAAGCCTAGAAATAAACCCATGGACCTATGGGTACCTTATTTTTGACAAAGGAGGCAAGAATATACAATGGGGCAAAGACAGCCTCTTCAATAAATGGTGCTGGGAAAACTGGACAACCACATGTAAAAGAATGAAATTAGAACACTTCCTAACACCATATACAAAGATAAACTCAAAATGGATTAAAGAACTAAATGTAAGACCAGAAACTATAAAACTCTTAGAGGAAAACATAGGCAGAACACTCCATGACATAAATCAAAGTAAGATCCTCTATGACCCACCTCCTAGAGTAATGGAAATAAAACAAACAGAAATAAAAACAAAAGTAAACAAGTGGGACCTGATTAAACTTAAAAGCTTTTGCACAGCAAAGGAAACTATAAGCAAAAGACAACCCTTGGAATGGAGAAAATAATAGCAAATGAAACAACTGACAAAGGATTAATTTCCAAAATATACAAGCAGCTCATACAACTCAATACCAGGAAAACAAACAACCCTATCAAAAAGTGGGAAAAAGACCTAAACAGTCATTTCTCCAAAGAAGACATACAGATGGCTAACAAACACATGAAGAGATACTCAACATTGCTCATTATTAGAGAAATGCAAATCAAAACCACAATGAGATATCACCTCACCCCAGTCAGAATGGCCATCATCAAAAAGTCTACAAAAAATAAATGATGGAGAGGGTGTGGAGAAAAGGGAATGCTCTTGCACTGATGGGACTGTAAATTGATACAGCCATTATGGAAGTTAGTATGGAAATTCCTTAAAAAACTAGGAATAAAGCCACCATATGACCTAGCAAACCCACTCCCAGGCATATACCCTGAGGAAACCAAAATTGAAATAGATGCATGTATCCCATTGTTCATTGCAGCACTATTTACAATAGCTAGGATGTGAAAGCAACCTAGATGCCCATCAACAGATGAATGGATAAAGAAGGTGTTGTACATGTACACAATGGAATATTACTCAGCCATAAAAGGAATGCCTTTGAGTCAGTTCTGATGAAGTGGATGAGCCTAGAACCTATTACACAGAGTGAAGTGAGTCAGAAGAGAAAGATACATATTGTATTCTAATGCACTTATATGGAATCTAGAAAAATGGTTCTGAAGAATTTATTTATAGGGGCAGTAGTGGAGAAACAGACATAGAGAATAGACTTATGGACATGGGGAGAGGGGAAGAGAGGGTGAGATGTATGGAAAGAATAATATGGAAACTTGCATTACCGTATGTAAAATAGACAGCCAACGGGAATTTGCTGTATGTCTCAGGAAACTCAAACAGGGGCTCTGTATCAACCTAGAGGGGTGGGATGGGGAGGAAGAGGGGAGGGAGGTTCAAAAGGGAGGGGATATATGTACACCTATGGCTGATTCATATTAAGGTTTGACAAAAAACAACAAAATTCTGTAAAGCAATTATCCTTCAATAAAAAAAAAATTGAAAAAAAAAAAAAAAAGCTGGGAAAGAAGACTCAGTGAACAAAATGAATCTACTAAATACATATTCCATGACTCTCATGTACATTTCTATCCTTAAAGAGTATTTTTATCATGGACTTTTTTTTACCCTTTGTGTAATTTATCTATGTATTAGTTGGAGAAGTATTTGTCTTTAAAATTGTTTTTTATTAAGTTTTTTTTATAATCCCTGTCCTGAAATCTAAGCTCAGAGGAAATAATTTTAGTGAAGGCCATGAAGAAATATAATTTCCTTAAAAATCCTTGGAAAACTCTTTTTTGTTAAATACCATCTAAGCCTGTCTTTGCTGCTTCTCCTTTTTCATATGGGTCATTCACTAAGCATAAAAGACATGTAATATTTAAGAGCCAGCTTGCTAATAAAGATAAAACTGGCAGGTTTCCCCTCTTCTCTCTTTAGTGTGCCCCACAGACTGCACACAAAGCAATTACAACTCACCAGTCAGCCCTTTTCCATGTGATAGCATCAGCAATTTTGCTCAGGCCTCTTTTTTTTTTTGATGAACAATAGCAGAAATAATGGCCTAATTCACTACAAAGAAAAATTAAAACCCATTCCTGCCACTTTCTCCAAAACAACACAATATTTTTTTATCGACACATAGTTGATTTACAATGTTGTGTTAATTTCTGCTGTTTAGCAGATTGATTCAGTTATACACATACATGCATTATTTTTCATATTCTTTTCCATTATGGTTTGTCACAGGATGTTGACTATGATTTCCTGTGCTATACAGTAAGACCTTGCTGTTTATCCATTTTGTATGTAACAATTTGCATCTGCTAATCTCAAACTCCCATTCCACCGCTCCCCCACCAATCTTCCCCACCAATCTTCCCCCTTGGCAACCACACAAGTCTGTGTCTGAGTCTGCAAAACAATGCGGTATTAACTCAAGTCCTTTCTAATTAAACCAAGGCCATCTAATTATGCATTTAAATCCAATGAGGAGTTTTAGCAATATCAAACTGAAAGATTCTTTAGAAAAATATGAAAACTGAAGAAGTTATGTGAGCTCAGAGGAAAACAACTCCTGATCTGTTTGAATTTCCTGTGTTTTAAATATATTTTCAAGTTTTTTATTTTAATGGATCCCAGTAAAGTCTTACTTTGTCTTCCAGTGCTGGTCTTAACACAGTTTGACACATTCTCAAGCCTTTTCATGTAATTTGAAGGGAGATGCTTGAAATATCCAATTACTTCAGGGAACAGAGCAGTCATATAGCTTTCAACACCAAGAACAACTAGTACTTACTTCATTCCCTGGAGGGCATTTCAGAGCTTCTTTGGGGTTCACTTTATTTTCCAACCCCTCAACCCAGAAAACTGGACATAATCATCTTTCTCTACATGAAAGGAGCTGAAAAAAGACCTTTTAACATTTCACCATATTTGAGATAATAACAGCAACAACAGACAGTAAGGTTGAGGAGGGGACAACAGTACTCTGTGAACTGAATTCCATTAGAGGGCAGTGCACCCCAGAGAGGATCCCAGCCTATGAGTCCTGGGGGTGTAAGACCAGCAAATAGAGCAAATGTTTGCGATATAATGTTAAGTGAAAAAAAAAAAATTGAATTCAGATCCTCTATAAGAATTATGTATGCTTGTGGATAAGCATCTCATAGTAGTTAAGAGCTTAATCTTGACCTTATTCAGAATCATTCCTGTCTTCACTTACAAGCCATGTGTCTTTGGGTAGATTGCTTAAAAGCCCTTGAGAAGGCGAGGGTGGGATGTTTCGAGAGAACAGCATCAAAACATGTTTATTATCTAGGGTGAAACAGATCACCAGCCCAGGTGGGATGCATGAGACAAGTGCTCAGGCCTGGTGCACTGGGAAGACCCAGAGGAATCGGGTGGAGAGGGAGGTGGGAGAGGGGATCCGGATGGGGAATACATGTAACTGCATGGCTGATTCATGTCAATGTATGACAAAACCCACTACAATATTGTAAAGTAATTCGCCTCCAACTAATAAAAATAAATGGAAAAAAAAAAAAAAGCCCTTGAGCCTCAGTTTCCTCATCTGATAATGGAGACAGTCATAGATACCACCTAGTACTGTTTTGAGCATTCAAAGGGATCACATATGTAAAATGTCCAGCATGGTGTGAAGCATACAATGTTGCTCAACAAAAAAAGCAGGTTGATAACGATAATGACAAAAACTACTAAAAAGGAGCATAAGAAAATTAAAATAATTTTGGTTATTGGACTAAAGTTGTTCATAGGTTAGTTGAATTGCTTCATCTTATTGAGATTTATATAAGAAAGTTTGTGGTAAAATATACTTTTATTTTAAGAGAAATTCTCTTAGGTAAACATTCTGTTTTTTCTAATATCCTATCTTCAGCATTTTTAAACTTCAGAGCAAAATTTTTCATGTTGCTACAAAGTGTTATTTTAGTCATTTTAATGTCTGGAATATCATTATCACATTCTTGCTATTTTTTAAAAATTCCTAACTGAATCATCTCTTCCAAAAAGGAAGAAAATGGAATACACAGATAATTTGTCTTTTATGTCTTTTAAATATTATTCCTCACGAGCTATGTAGCCTTAGGGATGGCACTGTATATTTCTCTTAGAATTTTCAGTGTAGAATTTTTTATCTGATGGAAAATAAAAATATTTAATAAATTATATATATGCCAACTACTCATCACAAAATGATTCTTCAAATATGAGTTCCAAGAATCATTTAGCAGTTTCTTTACGAAGTAACTATATGTTACGGAGGTGAATAGGGCGGGGTAACTTAAGGCTAAACTATTCCATCACTGACAATGAAAGGTCATTCAGAAATAAAGATTTAATGCTTCTGAAATTAATAACGAGTCACACTGGAAATATTTAATTTATTAAACTTTGATTTATATATTGTTCACTGTTCCTAGCCTTTTAAAAGTAGCTGACTCACCAGCACTTATCATATGAAAAAGATCAAATAAAGGCTAGCCCCAAGCAACAGTTGCCATCTCAGACATTTACTAGACTGTAACCACTATTCCTACATCATGTCTATCACCGGGGTCACCAAGATGACTACTGTCTCCCCATCATCAACATCAGGACCATCACCAACATCTCCACCATCACCAACATCTCCACCATCACAATCACTTCCTCTGCCTTGACTGATTCATTATTCACTTTTTAAAATCTCCCTACTTATTGACCCTGTATATTTTGTTAATAGAAAGGAAAGAAATTGGGTAGAGATTTCCTGTACATTATTGTATTCTAATCTCAGGTTTAAATTACAATATATTCTTTATTTTATTTATTTATGGCTGTGCTGGCTCTTTGTTGCTGCATGGGCTTTTCTCTGGTTGTGGTGTGTAGGCTTCTCATTGCAGGAGCTTCTCTTGTTGTGGAGCACAGTCTCTAGGCAGGCAGGATTCAGTAGTTGTGTCACATGGGCTTAATAGTTGAGGTTCCTGGGCTCTAGAGCACAGGCTCAATAGTTGTGGCACATGGGCTTAGATGCTCGGCAGCATGTGGGGTCTTCCTGGATTAGGGACCAAACCTGTGTCTCCTGCATTGGCAGGAGGATTCTTTACCACTGAGCTACCAGGAATGCCTTGATGTATTCTTATGAAACTAAGGATGACAGGTAGTCACCTCCATATCCAGGATGGAGTCTTGGAACATCAGGCTCCTAATGCCAACTAGGAAACAGCTTGAGACCAGGAATCTGAGGAGGTCTCCAGCCTATTTGGCCATCACAAATGTACTGTGATGGATCCCAAGGAAAGTTCTCAGCACCGGGGTGCACTCCAGAAAACAAGGGCCTCCATAATATCAAGGAGACAAAGAAACAGCATAATTAAAATATGACAGCAGCTTCAACTTAATTACCTTCTGATCTCTGCTCTTCTGGTGGTCCTGACCTGAAGTTGGGCATCCAGGACACCACTGGTCTTGACCACAAAAGCAAGAACAATAATTTGCTGAATTACAAGATGGTTCAATATTCTCGATCTAAAAGATATTGCATACAGTTTCCTAAACCTGGCTAATAATAAGAACCACTTGACGAAGGCTAGTTTTTGTTTCTATTAAATGGGTTCTAGAAATTTGGAATTCTATCATTTAAAGACTCCTTCCAGTGATTCTGATGATTCTCTATGCTTGAGCACCATAGAATATAGATGGCAGTTTCAGTTCTTCATCAATCCTGGCATTACAAAACTCCCTGATCTGAGTATTCTTTGACAATAGAACACATGTGGGCCCAAATCAGGAAATAGGTTCCTGAGAGCCTGAAGTAGAACCCCTGGCTTTTCCTTGCCCAGTTCTGACCCCACCAGGCAGAGAATTCTATCTACAAAAGATGATAATGGGATGCCAGCAGGCCTTGGGAAATTGTTAGTGTGAGAAATCTTTGACCATCCAGTCCCAGGTTTTAGCTGACCAAGAAGATGCAGTAGCTATTATTGGAGCTCCAGAACTATGCAGAGGAACCCCATGGGTCAAGGACTTCAAAGGCCTCTAATCTAATAGGATAATTAGTTCTGTTTCACAGCCTGAAATTCTCTCACCCAGAAATTACCCTGGATGACTCCATTTAAAGTCTTAACATAGGGAAAACCGGTCAACCACTTGTAAAAGAATGAAACTAGAACACTTTCTAACACCATACACAAAAATAAACTCAGAATGGATTAGAGATCTAAATGTAAGACCAGAAACTATAAAACTCCTAGAGGAGAACATAGGCAAAACACTCTCCGACATGAATCACAACAGGATCCTCCATGACCCACCTCCCAGAATATTGGAAATAAAAGCAAAAATAAATAAATGGGACCTAATGAAACTTAAAAGCTTTTGCACAACAAAGGAAACTATAAGCAAGGTGAAAAGACAGCCTTCAGATTGGGAGAAAAAAATAGCAAACGAAGCAACAGACAAAGGATTAATCTCAAAAATATACAAGCAACTCCTGAAGCTCAATTCCAGAAAAATAAGTGACCCAATCAAAAAATGGGCCAAAGAACTAAACAGACATTTCTCCAAAGAAGACATACAGATGGCTAACAAACACATGAAAAGATGCTCAACATCACTCATTATCAGAGAAATGCAAATCAAAACCACAATGAGGTACCATTACATGCCAGTCAGGATGGCTGCTATCCAAACGTCTACAAGCAATAAATGCTGGAGAAGGTGTGGAGGAAAGGGAACCCTCTTACACTGTTGGTGGGAATGCAAACTAGTACAGCCACTATGGAGAACAGTGTGGAGATTCCTTAAAAAACTGGAAATAGAACTGCCATATGACCCAGCAATCCCACTCCTGGGCATACACACTGAGGAAACCAGAACTGAAAGAGACACATGTACCCCAATGTTCATTGCAGCACTGTTTATAATAGCCAGCACATGGGAGCAACCTAGATGCCCATCAGCAGATGAATGGATAAGGAAGCTGTGGTACATATACACAATGGAATATTACTCAGCCATTAAAAAGAATTCATTTGAATCAGTTCTAATGAGATGGATGAAACTGGAGCCCATTATACAGAGTGAAGTAAGCCAGAAAGATAAAGACCAATACAGTATATTAACGCATATATATGGAACTTAAAAAGTGGTAATAACAATAACCCTATATGCAAAACAGAAAAAGAGACACAGATGTACAGAACAGACTTTGGGACTCTGTGGGAGAAGGCGAGGGTGGGATGTTCTGAGAGAATAGCATTGAAACAAGTATACTATCAAGGGTGAAACAGATCACCAGCCCAGGTTCGACGCATGAGACAAGTGCTCAGGGCTGGTGCACTGGGAAGACCCAGAGGGATGGGATGGGGAGGGAGGTGGGAGGGGGGATCAGGATGGGGAACACATGTAAATCCACGGCTGATTCATGTTAATGTATGGCAAAAACTACTACAATACTGTAAAGTAATTAGCCTCCAACTAATAAAAATAAATGAAAAAAAAACTTAACATAATGGCCAAAGATTTGGGGAGTTAGGAGTAGGCCAAGTCATATATCCAAACAAAACTGTAATTTGAAAAGATACGTGTACCCCTATGTTCATAGTAGCACAATTCACAATAATCAATTCATGGAAACATAAATGTCCATGGACAGATAAATGGATAAAGATGTGGTACACAGATACAATGGAATACTCCTCAGCCTTAGAAAAGAATGAAATAATGTCATCTGCAGTAACATGGATAGACCTAGAGATTATCGAACTAAGTGAGGTAAGTCAGACAGAGAAAGACAAATACCATGGGATATCACTTTCATTTATATGTGGAATCTAAAATATGATACAAATGAATGTATCTATGAAACAGAAAGACTCACAAGCATAGAGAACAGACTTGTGGTTTCCAAGGGGGAGGGGAGTGGGGGAGAGATAGACTGGGAGTTTGGGATTAGCAGATGCAAACTATTACTCAGAGAATGGGTAAAACAACAAGGTCCTACTCTATAGCATGGAGAGCTATGTTCAATATCCTGTAACAAAGTATAAACCATATATATACACACATACATAACTGAATCACTTTGTTGTATACCAGAAACTAACATAACATTGTTAATCAACTATACTTCAATTTTTAAAAATCATAAAAGGAAAAGGCCAAGGTGGTATTAGAATCTGGGATCTCCTTTCCCAGTTCTATACCTAAATGAAGAGCATTGGCAACAAACTTCATTTAAGACTGCTCCCATCCCCATACAAAGACATTCCTCCTTGTATCTTCAAAAAGAATGACTCTGTCCCCCAAACTGTCTTCTTTCTTCATATATTCCAGCTACTGCATCTTTGATCAGCAAGGAAATTGCCCTTCTCCATGGAAGAACCAACCACAGCATCGCTGACTCTAGCAACCTTTTTATTTTGTAGGATGCTACTCAAAAATCTCAAAACCTTCCTCCGTCTTCCCAACTTCTTTGAACCATTTACCTAACAGAGCACATTTGGGCTCAGAGTTCCTCCATTTCTATAGCTGCTGAGATAGCACTCCTGGAGTTAAAGGCTGATTGAGTTACCATGACATTTTGATACAATTTTCCACCCAGAATGTGACTTTCCAAAGTAATTAGGAGCCAGTCTCTACCAAGCTGTGATACTTACAGTTCAAGAAGGCCTGCATGCCTGAGAGGCATAGAGAAACTCAAAGCTTCCATCTGACTGTCCTCCCATTCCTAATTATTCCTCCACCTCTGCCAAAGACCAGAGGACCTCTGCTAGGAATGCTCCTGGGTAACAGAAGTAGTCTGCCCATCATCTGTATTACAGCATCCCCTTCCAATTGCCTGCACAGAAATTCCACTCTTCTACTTCATACCCCAGTACCAAGCCCCACTGAGTCAAGACTGAGAAGATGCAGGGGGCTCCCAAGAATATCAAAGCTTGATCCAGTGGTTAGTTAACTAGGAAAGGAGTAGGTGCCAGAAATCACAGAATTCTGCCTTTCACCTTTGAAATGGACTAAATATAACAGACCATCTAAAGCCACATGAACAGAGGGAATCAAAGGAAATACATCCAGGAATTCCCTGGTGGTCCAGAGGTTAGGACTCTGTGCTTTTACTGTTAAGAGCCAGGAGTTCAATTCTTGGTTGGGGAAGTAAATCCCAAACAGCTCCACAGCACTTAAAAAAAAAAAAAAAGCAAAGGAAACACATCCCACATAGCCGTTTAAGTGGCTCTGACTCACCTATGTATTGCCCCACAGAGAGTAAACGGAAATACACAAATGCCCACAGCCTATCCTAAGACTTCCCCATAAGGTCGCCTCACATACCTGCTTGTATTTCATTAGAACCTCCTCTTTGCTTTTGGATTCTCATTCAGTTATACTGAATACCACACTGTGTCCTTCCATCGATCCCCCAACACCAACCCCATTGGCTTTCGTCTGTCAGGTCATACAGATTTAGACAAGTTGGGCTGGCCTCACTCTCCTAAACTTTTCCACTATGAGTAGAAAGTTGAGAACATAGAATATTAAGACTATGCTTAGTATTTGAGCAAGGTACTTCCTGTTCAGTTTAATACCTTAGATTCAGTGTAGCTCTGTACTATGTCTGACTGGATTCTGGGAAGGCCCAAACCATGAAAAAAAGCTAATTTCTTCATATTCAGGAAGGCTGAGCTCTCTTATGGTGGCAACTAACATCATCTGTGTTCTTCTACTAATGTGTATTCAGCATGTAAGTGAGGACTTGGCAAAGTTACAGAGGATATATTTGTCCAGGGGCAAAAGTAATTTACAAAGATATGAAGAGAAACAAGTGTTCATTGAATTAATGATAAGAATGCTGTGTGGGGCTTTTATTAGTAGCATTATTTTAAAATAATATGCTGATTTGGATGGTTCTTGGGTTTTCAGAGACTGACCTTTGAATTCGGCCTCAAATTCTGAAGCAGAAGGTAACGTTACAGGAAACTTTCAAAGACTTCTGAGCTTCATGCCTAGGTTTAATTATTTCTCCCCAGTTGTCAACTTTGGCAAAATGACAGAAGTGCTACTGGCCTGCCAGCAAGCTGCCCATTCCTGTAGAGACTGATAAATCATTTTTGATCTGACCAGAATTCCCACCACACTTTACCATCATACAAATTTAAACAAGATGGACATGAGTACCATCCATGGAAAGCAAGTTAATAGCTCAAGGAGGAAGGCAAGTCGAAGAATTGATGCTTCTGAACTGTGGTGTTGGAGAAGACTTTTGAGCATCCCTTGGATAGCAAGGAGACCAAACCAGTCAATCCTAAAGGAAATCAGTCCTGAATATTCATTGGAAGGACTGATGCTGAAGCTCCAATAATTTGGCCACTTGATGCTAAGAGCCTACTCATTGGAAAAACCCTGATTCTGGGAAAGATTGAGGGCTGGAGGAGAAGTGGGCAGCAGAGGATGAGATGGTTGGATGGCATCACCGACACAATGGACATGAGTTTGAGCAAACTCTGGTAGATAGTGAAGGACAGGGAGGCCTGGCGTGCTGCAGGCCATGGGGCTGCAAAGAGTTGGACATGACCAAGTGACTAAACAACAACAACAAAAGGAAGGAAAGTCACACTATGTCTGTTATTTGCCAAGTGGGCCACAGTCTGGTATGCATTTAGTAGTAAGTATCAGTACTGGATATGTTTGTACCATTTAAATCTGGCCTCTGAATTCAGTAGCTAGAACATCAAGCAACTCTTTCTTTGGGGCCACTCTCCACACTGAATCATCACGTTTTGGTCCTCTTCTCCTGGAATCTCTCGTGTAGCCTTAAATAGGATGCTGTAATTTCATATCTAACACATTAAACACAATTTCCTTTGGACAACTTTCACAGAATGTAGATAAATCATGTGTTTTACTACCTGAATATGGATCAATAGAAATGAGACTTTTTAAAGCAGGATTTTTAACATTTCAGGACCTGTTAGCAAAAATTATGCTTAAGATGGTAGCACCTACATGAACTAGAATAAAGAGGAAAAGTAGTCAGAAAATCAGGCTTCTGAGATGGCAGATTAGGCAGCATCTGTTCAACTTGGCATGGCTTCTTGAAATAACTTCATACCATTCCAAGGCTGGCGCTAGGCACAGCCAAAGGGGCTTGATTAACAAGCCTGAATCTGCATCTACGTCTGGACCACAAACGTCCTCTTGTTTCTCTAGACTGGACCTCCAACTTCACTGATGATTTCCAGAGAGGGCATGGCTCTGTCTTTAACTTGACCATACTTCTGTATTCTTGGCTGTGACTTTGGTTCCTCTTAATCACTACCTTGCCTCTTCGACCTGGCAATGAGCCCATAGATTATGTGGATCAGGCACCCTCATAGCTTGACTTGTCCTCCCAACACTACTCTTCACCATGATGCTCTCCCCTGGCTCTGTCCAGCAGCAAGCACCTCTTGGAATCTGAAAGGTGGTGGGGATATTTCCTTCCTTATGACATGCTTCTCTATGGACATTTTCCTAACACATTAATAAAGAATTGAAAACTCCCTCTTTGTGGTCCCACTGCACCTTTATGTAAAATTCCCTGAATTCATTAATTTACTTTTGTGGCTATTTCCCCTATTCAATTTCTTTACGGCAAATACAAAATATCAGTATTCTTGCCTTGAGAACCCCATGAACAGTATGAAAAGGCAAAAAGATATGACACTGAAAGATGAACTCCCAAGGTAAGTAGGCACCCAATATACTACTGGAAAAGAGTAGAAAAATAGCTCCAGAAAGAATGAAGAGGCTGAGCCAAAGCAAAAACAATGCCCAGTTGTGGATATGACTGGTGATGGAAGTAAAATCTGGTGTTGTAAAGAACAATATTGCATAGGAACCTGGAAGGTCCATGAGTCCAGGTAGACTGGAAGTAGTCAAACAGGAGATGACAAGAGTGAACATCAACATTTTAAGAATAAGTGAACTAAAATGGATTGGAATGGATGAATTTAATTCATGTGACCATTATATCTACTACTGTGGGCAAGAAACCTGTATGCAGGTCAGGAAGCAACAGTTAGAACTGGACATGGAACAACAGGAAATAGGAAATAGGACTATGTCCTTTTCCAAATAGGAAAAGAAGTACGTCAAGGCTGTATATTGTCACCCTGCTTATTTAACTTACATGCAGAGTACATCATGAGAAATGCTGGGCTGGATGAAGCACAAGCTGGAATCAAGATTGCTGGGAGAAATATCAATAACCTCAGATATGCAGATGACACCACCCTTATGGCAGAAAGTGAAGAAGAACTAAAGATCTTGATGAAAGTGAAAGAGGAGAGTGAAAAAGTTGGCTTAAAGCTCAACATTCAGAAAACTAAGATCATGGCATCTGGTCCCATCACTTCATGGCAAATAGATGGGGAAACAGTGGAAACAGTGGCTGACTTTATTTTTGGGGGCTCCAAAATCACTGCAGGTTGTGATTTCAGCCATGAAATTAAAAGATGCTTACTTCTTGGAAGGAAAGTTATGACCAACCTAGACAGCAAATTAAAAACCAGAGACATTACTTTGTCAACAAAGGTCCATCTAGACAAGGCTATGGTTTTTCCAGTAGTCATATATGGATGTGAGAGTTGGACTATAAAGAAAGCTGAGCATAGAAGAACTGATGCTTTTGAACTGTGGTGTTGGAGAAGACTCTTGAGAGTCCCTAGACTGCAAGGAGATCCAACCAGTCCATCCTAAAGGAGATCAGTCCTGGGTGTTCATTGGAAGAACTGATGTTGAAGCTGAAACTACAATATTTTGGCCACCTGATGTGAAGAGCTGACTTATTTGAAAAGACCCTGATGCTGGGCGGGGTTGGGGGCAGGAGGAGAAGGGGCAACAGAGGATGAGATGGTTAGATGGCATGACCGACTCAACGGACATGAGTTTGGGTAAATTCTGGGAGTTGGTGTTGGACAGAGAGGCCTGGCGTGCTGTGGTTCATGGGGTCGCAAAGAGTCGGACACAACTGAGCAATTGAACTGAACTGTGGGCAAGAATCCCTTAGAAGAAATGGAGTAGCCACCATAGTCAACAAGAGTCTGAAATGCAGTACTTGGATGCAATTTCAAAAACGATAAAATGATCTCTGTTCATTTCCAAGGCAAACCATTCAATAGTACTGTAATCCAAGTCTATGCCCCAACCAGTAATACTAAAGAAGCTGAAATTGAATGGTTCTATGAAGACCTACAAGACCTCTTAGAAATAACACCAAAAAAAGATGTCCTTTTCATCATACGGGTCTGGGATGCTAAAGTAGGAAGTCAAGGGATACCTGGAGTAACAGGCAAGTTTGGCCTTGGAGCACAGAAAGAGGTAGGGCAATGGCTAACAGAGTTTTGCCAAGAGAACGCACTGATCATAGTAAATGCCTTCTTCCAATGACACATATGATGACTCTACACATGGGTATCACCAGATTGTCAATACCAAAATCATGTTGATTATATCCTTTGTAGCCGAAGATGGAGAAGCTCTATACAGTCAGCAAAAACAAGACCAGGAGCTGACTGTGGCTCAGATCATGGACTCCTTATTGCAAAATTCAGACTTAAATTGAAGGAAGTAGGGAAAAATCACTAGGCCATTCAGGTATGACCCAAATCAAATCCCTTACAATTATACAGTGGAAGTGACAAATAGATTCAGGGGATTAGATCTGATAGACAGAGTGCCTGAAGATCTATGGACAGAGGTTTGTAACATTGTAGAAGAGGCAGTAAACAAAATCATCTCCAAGAAGAAGAAATTCAAAACAGCAAAATGGTTCTCTGAGGAGGCCTTACCAATAGCTGAGAAAGAAGAGAAGTGAAAGGCAAAGGAGAAAAGGAAAGATATACCCATCTGAATGCAGAGTTCCAAAGAATAGAAAGGAGAGATAAGAAAGCCTTCCTCAGTGATCAATGCAAAGGAATAGAGGAAAACAATAGAATGGGAAAGACTAGAGACCTCTTCAAGAAAAATACAGATACTAAGAGAACATTTCATGCAAAGATGGGCACAATAAAGAACAGAAACCATATGGACTTAATAGAAGCAGAAGATATTAAGAGGAGGTGGCAAAAATATACACACAAACTATACAGAAAAGATCTTAATGACCCAGATAACCACAAGGTATGATCACTCACCTAGAGCCAGACTTTCTTGAATGTGAAGTCAAGTGGGCCTTGGGAAGCATCACTATGAACAAAGCTAGTGGAGGTGATCAAATCCGAGCTATATCAAATCTTAAAAGATGATGCTGTGTAAGTGCTACACTCAATATGCCAGCAAATTTGGAAAACTCAGCAGTGGCCACAGGACTGGAAAAGGTCCGTTTTCATTCCAATCCCAAAGAAAGGCAATGCCAAAAAATGTTCAGACTACCACACAATTGAACTCATCTCACACACGAGCAAAATAGTGCTCAAAATTCTCCAAGTGAGGCTTCAACAGTATGTGAACCAAGAACTTCCAGATGTTCAAGCTGGTTTTAGAAAAGGCAGAGGAACCAGAGATCAAATTGCCAGCATCTGTTGGATCATAGAAAAAGCAAGAGAATTCCAGAAAAACATCTACTTCTGCTTCATTAACTATAAAGCCTTTGACTATGTGGATCACAAATTGTGGAAAATTTGTCAAGAGATGGGAATACCAGACCACCTGACCTGCCTTCTGAGAAATCTGTATGTAGGTCAAGAAGTAGCAGTTAAAACAGGACGTGGAACAACAGACTGGTTCCAAATAGGGAAAGGAGCACGTCAAGGCTGTATATTGTCACCCTGCTTATTTAACTTATATGCTGAGTACACCACGTGAAATGCCAGGCTGGATGAAACACAAGCTGGAATCAAGTTTGCAGGAAAAAATATCAATAACCTCAGATTTGCAGATGACACCACCCTTATGGCAGAAGGCAAAGAGAAACTAAAGAACCTCCTGATAAAAGAGAAAGAGGAGAGTGAAAAGGCTGGCTTAAAACTCAACATTCAAAAACGAAGATCATGGCATCCAGTCCCTTCACTTCATGGCAAATAGATGGGGAAACAATGGAAACAGTGACAGACTTTTTCTTCTTGGGCTTCAAAATCACTGCAGATGATGACTGCAGCCATGAAATTTAAAGACGCTTGCTTGTCTTTAAAGAAACGAAGAAAAAAAAAAGCTATGGAAGAAAAGCTATGACAAATCAAGATAGCATATAAAAAGCAGAGACATACTTTACCAACAAAGGCTCATATAATCAAAGCTATGGTTTTTGCAGTAGTCATGTATGGATAGGACAGTTAGACCATAAAGAATGCTGAGCGCCAAAGAATTGATGCGTTTGAACTGTGGTGTTGGGGAAGACTCTTGACTACAAGGAGATCAAACCAGGCAATCATAAAGGAAATCAATCCTGAGTATTCTTTGGAAGGACTGATGCTGAAGTTGAAGCTCCAATACTTTGGCCACCTCATGCAGAGAACTGACTCATTGGAAAAGACCCTGATGCTGGGGAAGATTGAAAACAAGAGGAGACACAGACGATGCCTTGGTTGGACAGCATCGCCAACTCTATGGACATGAGTTTGAGCAAGCTCTGGGAACTGGAGATGGACAGGGATGCAGTCCCTGGGGTCGCAAAGAGTCAGACATGACTGAGTGACAACTGAACTGAAGTATCATTTAGCTTTTTAAGTTCCCCATTGTCTTGTACAGAGTGTTCATGGTACATCATAAATCTTCAATAAATGCTTGATGAATGAATGAATGAATGATTGCTTTGATAATGCACTCATCTTTTCCCCAACACTAGGTGGAAATTCTATTATCAATTGAATCATTTCCACTTAAATCACCCTGAAGTTACTGGTATGTCTATCAATCACAGAAAGTACCATATCTACTTCTAGGAAAGCCATACAAACTTTCAGGGTCTTCATTAAGATAAGGATATTGAATTTCTATAGTATATTTTCATTCATGTCTTATTTATTTAGATGATTAATTATCACTGACCTTAAGGGCTTACTGTGTCATAGGCTTAGCATTTACATATATTATACCCATAAATCATTACTACAACCCTACGAAGTAGGTAGTAATGTTACCTTGAATAAACTAAATGTAGGATGGTTAAGAAACTTTCCCAGGTTGACAAAGCTAGTGAGAGAACCAGCAATGGACCTAGTACCTGATTCCAAAGCCCCCATCTTATCTATTACATAGCACACCTCAGAGAAAAATCCGTTCCTCTACCAAAAACACAGTCAGTCAAGATATACCTTCAATTAAGATAAAGAGGGAAGTGGGGACCCCAGAAAGCAAAGCTATGGAGTGTATGGGCAAAGCTTAAAATCTAAATTCTATGATTCCCTTGCCAGTTCTTTAGTGGGCTACTCAATCCAATGGACAAAACAGAGAGTTAAAAGCCTTATAATTCTTACATCCAAGTAGACTTCACTCTCTCTATTATCTTTCTTCTTTTGGTAACCTTGCATTTATTTTTTTACTTTTCCTCTTTATTCTATTATTCTCTCAGATACCTGATACAAGAAATGTACAGAAGAGTGCAGAGATACTTAAAGTCAAAGCAATTTAAAGATGTAAATCAGAGAGGGAGCTATGAGGACTCCAAGTCTACATACATCCCCATCACAGCCATCGCTCTCCAACAATTTGAAGACCCCTGCCCTACAACCTCTAGAAGAAAAAATGGCCAATAAAAAAAAAATTCAGCTTCAACAATACTTAGGGAAATAAAAATTAAAACATCAATGAGGTACCATTTCATAACTAGTAGGCTGACAAAATTTTTTAAGTCTGATAACACTAAATAAGGGGAAATAAGAACTTTCAGCTCCTGCTGGTGGGCATGTAAATTAATGTAACCACATCAGAGAGTGTGTGTATGCATTAGTCGCTCAGTTGTGTCTGACTCTTTGCGACCCTTTGGGCTGTAGCCTGCCAAGCTCCACTGTCCATGGGATTCTCCAGGCAAGAATACTGGAATGGGTTGCCATTCTCTTCTCCAGGGGATCTTCCTGACCCAGGAATTGAACCCGGGTCTCCTGCATTGCAGGAAGATTCTTTACCACAGGGAAACCCACATCAGAGAGTAATTTGGCAATAGCTATTGAAGTTAAAGATGTATGATACTCTGTGTCCCAGAAATTCTGCTCTACACAAATACCTAGAGAAACTCTGTCACATGCATATTCAAGGATGTTATTTGAAGCATTGTGTTGTAATACTAAAAACTTAGAAACATAAGTGTACACTAATAAGAAAATGAACAAATTCACATATAATCAGATGATAGAATACAATGTAGCAGTGAAATAAATAAACTTGATGTATCAACATAGATCCCTAAAACAAAATGTTCACTGGGGAAAGCTACTTAGTGGAGGAGATGTCATACAGTATAATAACATTTCTATAAGCTTTGAAAACACACACAATTCTCAGCCTTATCCATAGATAGGCACATGTAAACATAAGCATAACAACAAGCATAAGAAAGCTATCCATCAACACTGGTATAGTACCCATCTCTACAATGAGAGAGGAAGCTAGGATTAGTGTAGAGAACAAAGGAGACCACATGTTTAATGTCTCCTTTCTTTTAAAAAATGGTCTGAAGCCATGGAAACGACCTAAATGTTCATTGACAGATGAATGATGAAGATGTACATATATACAATGAAATACCACTCAACCATAAAAAAGGATGAAACAATGCCATCTGCAACAACATGTATGGACCTAGAGATGATCATGCTAAGCAAAGTAAATCAGAAAGAGAAAGACAAATACCATATGATATTGCTTATATGTGAAATCTAAAATATGATGCAAACAGCTTATCTATGAGACAGAAATATACTCACATTCAGAGAACAGATTTGTGGTTACCAAGAGGGAGAGAGGGTAAGGGAGGGATGAATTGGGAGTTTGGGATTAGCAGATGCAAACTATCACATATAGGATGGATAAACAACAATGATGTATTGTATAGCACAGGGACCTATATTCAATATCCTGTGATAAAAGAATATGAAAAAGAATGTATATATATATGTATACATATACATAAACACATACATATGTATACATATTCTGCTGTACAGTAGAAATTAACACATTATGAATCAACTATACATCAATAAAATAAATTTTTAAAAATATTCTGAAGCAAATACAACAAAATAACAAAATTTCTGAAGTCTAGAGATCCAGTGTTCCATTGTTTAAAATGTTAGCCTGTCTGTTTCTCTGTATGTTTAAAATATTTCAGTAAAATCTGTTTCCCTACAATAAGCAGCTTCAAAACAGTTAAATCCAGGGTATAGTCACTGAAGCTATTTAGCATGCACACACAGTCAGAGAAGCTGCAATTAAGGGCAAAGAGATTTGAACATAAATGGACTCAGACAGCTCCAATGCTCCAGAGACTGCAAATTATTATCAAGGCCTGGCTGTTAATCCCCTAGGGCAGACAGCAGTTCCTCAGACCAGCCATGGTCATTTCCCAGCAAGAAAGATAGTTAGGATCTGTCAAACAACCTTCTGATTTCTCTTAAAATCAGGTAGAGTTTCTGTAATTCACATTCTAATGTCGCTTGACTTTAGTAAATGTTGCCACCCACATAGGCATGAAACTGACAATATTAAAGAATATTCAATTTCCAATAAAATATGGTAGACATAGACTACAAAATCTGCCTTAACTGATCCAAATCAAATATCTTTGATACAAAATTCTTATTTTCCTTGTGGTCCTTTTTACACCCAGATTCTTGCTGTTAAATGACATAAAAAATATATCTTTGAGGACTTGGGAGCCAACTTGAAGAGTCGTCCCAAAGATTGGACAATTTTCATATGAATAAGGGTAGTATCTGTGCGTGTGTGCGCTAAGTCCCTTCAGTTGTATCCGACTCTTTGTGACCCTATGGACTGTAGTCCACCAGATCCCTCTGTCCTTGGGAGTCTCCAAGCAAGAATACTGGACTGGGTTGCCATGCCCTTGACCAGGGGATCTTCCCAACCCAGGGACTGAACCCAGTTCTCTTATGTCTCCTGAAATGGTAGGCAGTTTCTTTGCTTGGGAAGCTAGCGCCACCTGGGAAGCCCAAGTATCTGTAAGAGGTGTCAGCTAAAATAAAAATGCACAATGTGAGAGCTGTGAATTTCAGTTTTATGTGGGGACTATAGCCTGGGAGACAGCTTCCCAGAGAGCTCTGAGGAACAGCTCAGAAGAGGTAAGCGGGGAGGTCAAATATTTGTATTTTGGGGAAGTGGGTATGTGCAAAACTAAGCACACATCTCAGTAGAAGGTTGCTCTAGTCATAAGGAACAGATGTCTTACTTAATGGTTTTATCGCTTTTCTAAGTATGGGAAGATGCAAGGGTTTAGGGTTCATAAAATTTTCTTTTGAAAATATCTAACTATCTGAAGGCCTGTTCTGCCAGTTTTCCCAGAGCAGAGTGCCTCCTTCCTTACCTCACCCTGAACTCCTTTCATGGTGTGTTAAATGGCTAACACTTCGGTGACTGCAACGTTAATGACTTAGTCCTTTAGAACCATTTAGTGAGGGACATTCGTTAGTTGGCAGAAGTCCAAACACATCAAATATGTCTAAAATTACCACACACACACACAAGGCTAGTTGGTCACGTTGGAGATGCTATTCATTTGAAAATTGATAAGTAAAAGGAAATAATTATTATTCTGCTTTTCCTGTGTGAACTTCTAGTTGTTCAGTCACTAAGTCCTGTATGAGTCTTTGTGAGACCATGGACTGCAGCACGTCAGCCTCCTCTATCCTTCACCATCTCCTGGAGCTTGCTCAAACTCACGTCCATTGAGTCAGTGATGCTGTCTAACCATTTCATCCTCTGCCACCCTGCCGGGAGCCGTTGTGGGAGATCCCACCCATGACGAGGTCATGAGGAGAAGACCTGACACGCAAGGCCATTCAGGACACAAGGGACCCTCCAGGTTGACCCTGGCCTCTACCCCACCCTGTATCCTCCCCTCTTTTCTGCTGTTGTTCTTGTTCACCCTGCTGCAGATTCTTGTGTTGCCTGCTGAGAGCTCTCCTGCTCCTCTTTCACTGAATAAAGACCAACTTAAAACCCTAATTAATAAATCTCCTGGACACTGGTATCCTATGAAGGGGCCAGGGATGAAGGAACTGCTTCAATTCAAACCGTTTTGCTGGCATTCTGGTTTGTTTTGGCAAATGTGTGCTCCTATTGCAAAGAATACTCATGATTGTTCTAAACATCCTAAGCACAGTACGCTAACAAAAGAAACCATTAAGCATAGGTCGCTCTGCGGGGTGAGAAAGGCTCCATAAATAAAATAGTCACAAATGTGCCTAATAGAAAATAGTTTAGATAGAGATTAGCTGGTGACTTCTTGCAGGTAGTTAACTTTTAGACTAAGAGCCTGTTTTGTGCTATATCTGCTGTTTTTGTAATCCTTCGTGTTTCTGTTCTATAAAAATGCAATCCTATCTAGTTCCCATGGAGATGATGCCTAATAGAAGATAGATTAACCACAAGAAAGACAGGGTCGGCTACTGAAGTTGCTTAAAGTTACACCAGGTGCAAGCCATAAAATGTCAACAGGCCTGAAGGCCAAAAGATATACATAGAGATTAACCATAAAAAAGGCCCTAATAGGCACAGAGCCCTTCAGGGGGTGAGGAAGCTCTATTACAGAACACAAAAATATTATTCTAAAAGTGGTTAAGGATTTAGAAAAATAAGAGTTTAGCCCTAGTGTAAAAACAATAATATAATTGTTAATTTTAACCAAGAGTGCTAAAACAGAGGCTGCCTCACCAGAGCCGCAGAGTCTTTGTGTGGTAAACTCTTTAGATAAATTTAGCTGAGAACTTCTGCAAAAATACTGACCTTTGTGTTAACAGGATTATATTTCTACTATGTTGCAACCTGCTGTACCATGAGGCTGCCACTTTTCTGTTTTCTGCTAAGCTCAAGGCCAAAAGATAATGTACAAAAAATCTATGGAAAAGACTCTCATAAACAAAAAGTATACAGTGAACACCTGGTTTCGTAAAGGACAAGCTGATGTAATGTTAAACTAAATCTGTGTGCTTATCTCCCCCTTAGAAATGTACCAACTTAGGGTATAAAAGCTACAGTGAAAAATAAAGCGTAGGCCAGACCCTGCTGCACACACCCCAGTCCGGTCTCTCTCTCTCTCTCTCTCACTCACCGACGCCGTTCATCCTGAGGGTACCCCTGGATCATGCTGGGGCTGGACCCCTGCATCACCCCATTCTTCTTTTGCTTTCAAACTTTCCCAGCATAAGGGTCTTTTCCAATGAGTCAGCTCTTTGCATCAGATGACCAAAGTTATTGGAGCTTCAGCTTCAGCATGAGTCCTTCTAATGAATATTCAGGGTTGATTTCCTTTAAGACTGATCAGTTTGATCTCCTTGCAGTCTAAGGGATTCTCAAGTCTCTTCCAGCACCACAATTATAAGGCATCACATCCATTCATGACTACTGGAAAAATTATAGCTTTGACTATACGGACCTTTGTCAGCAAAGTGATGTCTTGGCTTTTTAACACGCTGTCAAGGTTTGTCATAGCTTTCCTTCCAAGGAGCAAGTGTTTTTTAAATTTCAGGGCAGCAGTCATTGTCTGCAGTGATTTTGGATCCCAAGAAAATAAAATTTGTCACTGTTTCCACTTTTTCACCTTATGTTTGCCATGAGGTCATGGGACTGGATGCCATGGTCTTAGTTTTTTTTTGAATGTTGAGTTTCCATCCAGCTTTTTCACTCTCCTCTTTTACTTTCATCAAGAAGCCCTTTAATTCCTCTTCATTTTTGCCATTTGAGTGGTATCATCTGCATATCTGAGGTTGTTGATATTTCTCCCAGCAATCTTGATTCCAGTTTGTGAGTCATCCAGCCTGGCATTTCACATGATGTACTCTGCATAGAAGTTAATAAACAGGGTGTCAATATACAGCCTTGACGTACTCCTTTCCCAATTTTGCACCAGTCCATTATTCCATGGGCTTCCCTGATATCTCAGTTGGTAAAGAATCCTCCTGCAATGCAGGAAACCCTGGTTTGATTCCTGGGTTGGGAAGATCTCCTGGAGAAGGCAAAGGCTACCTACTCCAGTATTCTGGCCTAGAGAATTCCATGGACTGTATAGTCCATGGGGTTGCAAAGAGTCGGACATGACTGAGTAACTTTCACTTCACTTAACTTCATTGTTCCATATCTGGTTCTAATGTTGCTTCTTGAGCTCCATACAGATTTCAGGAGTCAGGTAAGGTGGTCTGGTATTCTCATCTCTTTAAGAATTTTCCACAATTTGTTATGATGCACACAATCAAAGGCTTTTGCATAGTCAATGAAGCAGAAGTAGATGTTTTTCTGGAACTCCTTTGCTTTCTATATGATCCAACAGATGTTGGCAATTTGATCTCTGGTTCCTCTGCCTTTTCTAAATCCAGTTTGTACATCTGGAAGTTCTTGGCTCATGTACTGCTGAAACCTAGCTTGAAGGATTTTGAGTATTACCTTACTAGCATGTGGAATTAATGCAATGGTGTGGTAGTCTGAACATTCTTTGGCATTGCCCTTCTTTGGTATTGGAAAGAAAACTGAACTTTTCCAGTCTTGTGGCCATTACTATTTTCCAAATTCAATAGCATATTGAGTGCAACATTTTAACATGATCATCTCTTGGGATTTGAAATAGCTCAGCTGGATTTCTGTCACCTCTACTAGCTTTGTTCATGGTAATGCTTCCTAAGGTCCACTTGACTTCACACTCCAGGATGTCTGACTCTAAGTGAGTGACCACACCATCGTGGTTATCAAGGTTGTTGAGGCTTTTTTTTTTTGTATCTTTCTGTGCATTTTTCCCACCTCTTCTTAGTCTCTTCTGCTTGTTAGGTCCTTATTGTTTTTGTCCTTTATCATGCCTATTCTTGCTTGAAATGTTCCCTTGTTATCTCCAGTTTTCTTGAAGAGATCTCTAGTCTTTCCCATTCTATTGTTTTCCTCTATTTCTTTGCATTGTTAATTTAAGAAGGCCTTATGTCTGGGTTTCCCTGATGGCTCAGAGGGTAAAGCGTCTGCCTGCAATGCAGGAGACCTGGGTTCGATCCCTGGGCTGGGAGTATCCCCTGGAGAAGGAAATGGCAACCCACTCCAGTATTCTTGCCTGGAGAATCCCATGGATGGAGAAGCCTGGTGGGCTATAGTCCACTGGGTCACAAAGAGTCAGGCACAACTGAGCGACTTCACTTTCACTTCTTAAGTCTCCTGTTGCTACTCTTTGGAACTCTGCATTCAGTTGCATATATCTTCCCCCTTTCCCCTTGCCTTTCACTTCTCTTCTTTCCTCAGCTATTTGTAAAGCCTCCTCAGACAACCACTTTGCCTTCTTGCATTTCTTTTTCTTTGGGATGGTTTTGGTCACTGCATCCTGTACAGTGTTACAGACTTCCATCCATGGTTCTTCAGTCACTCTGTATACCAGATCTAATCCCTTGAATCTACTTGTCACTTCCACTACAGAATCACAAGGGGTTTGATTTAGGTCATACCTGAACGGTCAATTGATTTTCCCTACTTTCTTCAAAAGCAGGGAAAATTTTTTCTTCAAAATTCAAAAGCCTGAATTTTGCAATAAGGAGCTGATGATCTGAGCCACAGTCAGCTTCAGGTCTTGTTTTTGCTGACTGTATAGAGTAAGAATATAATCAGTCTGATTTCAGTATTGACCATTTGGTGAGGTCCATGTGTAGAGTTGTTTCTTGTGTTGTTGGAAAAGGCTGTTTCCTATGAGTGAATGATGAACTATGTTGCCACATAAATAACATACATGGCAAAATTTCTCTTTATAAATGATTTCCAGCAAGTAAATGAAGAAGGAAAATGAGAAGAGGAATATTGTCTTTTTGCAAGCCCTAAGAATTAAATTAACCAGGCATTAAACATCCATGACTTCTCAGGGCACAGAAGGGGATAATCAGACATACGTGCTTCTTGAGGAAAGCATGTGAAACAGTTCTGCGATGCAGGGCTTAATATAACAGTCAGCCACCTGTTGCTCTGGCTGAGCCATGAGAAAATCACCACAGGAAAAGAATAAAAGCAAAATATAGACATACAGTATAACCCAAATAAAAGTACATCAGGTTGATTAGTTGGGGTCGTCACGCCCTGCTAAGCTAAGGAAAAACATAGTGTGGACCTCGGAATGCCAGGTCAGCACGGGTTCAGAACACTGCTTGTGCACACACCAAGATGTTTTCCCAAAGCATATGCAGATCTATGGCCTTCAGCTAGGTGATACCCCTTGTACAAGAAAATAACAAAGATAGTTAAAAAGTAATCAATAAAATGGGAGAAGTGACTGGAGACACAGGAGGCTGACTTCATGGAGCACAACAGATACTTTCTGCTTGTCAAGACACTAAATAAAAGTGACATAGCTCTGAAGAACAGGGCTCTTGATCCAAGAGGTCTTGAGTCCACTAGTCCCATCTTTAAAATTTTAATTCTGTCTCTAGTTTCTTTTTCCCAAACTGTGTGTTGACCACTTTCAATCCCTACCTGCTGCGCTGGCTGCAGCAAGTAGCGCCCAATGTGGGGCTTCAAAGTGAAGGATCGCCAAGAGCCAAATTGAAGTTGAAATATCAAACAAAACTGAAGCTGAAATATCGGCGCACAGTCCTGGAAAAGAGTGGGGTGAGGCCTCTGAAAATTCCCCCTTGCGGTGAGTAATACTCTCTTAGGCACGGAAACCGGGGTGAAGCACGGGAAATTCAGAAAGCTCGGAACAATACCGGCCATATATATGCCTCTGAAGGCGGCTTTTGAAAGCAGTGGGAAGAAAAACAAGTGAGGGCTGGTTATTGGAGCTTTTACAAACCACTGAGAAGAAGTATTCGTCATGGTTCCTGTCTCTCGGTACTTCACATTTAGAAACATGGGAGAAGGTAGGTAGTGAATTAGAGAAACTTCTTTGCAATGGAGTGTCCTTGCCTGTGTCTATCTGGTCAACTTGGGCACTGATGAAATCCATTTTAGAACCTCTTCAGACCCCTGAAAGCTCTGAAGGGAGTGAGGATGAATGTGAAACCCCATTGAAGGGACAATCTGAATATGCAGAGCCTGAGGGGATAGAAGCAGGTCAAGAAGCAACAGCTAGAACTGGACATGGAACAACAGACTGGTTCCAAATTGGGAAAGGAGTACATCAGGGTTCTGTATTGTCACCCTGCTTATTTAACTTACGTGCAGAGTACATCATGAGAAATGTTGGGCTGGATGAAGCACAAGCTGGAATCAAGATTGCCAGGAGAAATATCAATAACCTCAGATATGCAGATGATACCACCCTTATGGCAGAAAGTGAAGAAGAACTAAAGATCTTGATGAAAGTGAAAGAGGAGAGTGAAAAAGTTGGCTTAAAGCTCAACATTCAGAAAACTAAGATCATGGCATCTGGTCCCATCACTTCATGGCAAATAGATAGGGAAACAGTGGCTGACTTTATTTTTTTAGGCTCCAAAATCACTGCAGATGGTGATTGCAGCCATGAAATTAAAAGATGCTTACTCCTTGGAAGGAAAGTTATTACCAACCTAGACAGCAAATTAAAAAGCAGAGACATTACTTTGTCAACAAAGGTCCGTCTAGTCAAGGCTATGGTTTTTCTAGTAGTCATGTATGGATGTGAAGGTTGGACGATAAAGAAAGCTGAGCACAGAAGAATTGATGCTTTTGAAGTGTGGTGTTGGAGAAGACTCTCAAGAGTTCCTTGGGCTGCAAGGAGATCCAACCAGTCCATCCTAAAGGAAATCAGTCCTGAATATTCATTGGAAGGACTGATGCTGAAGCTGAAACTCCAATACTTTGGCCACCTGATGCAAAGAACTGATTCACTGGAAAAGATCCTGATGCTGGGAAAGATTGAAGCTGGGAAGAGAAGGGGAGGCCAGAGAATGAGATGTTGGATAGCATCACGGACGCGATGGACATGAGTTTGAGTAGGCTCTGGGATTTGGTAATTGGCAGGGAAATCTGGCGTGCTGCAGTCCATGGGGTCACAAAGAGTTGGACATGACGGAGAGACTGAACTGAACTGAAGGGATAGGGCATAAAATGCTGGAGGCTCTTAAAGCTGCAGTTCCTTCTACATCTTTGTTTAGGGAAGCCGAATCTCCTCTGCCTGTCTTCCTCCCTCTCCTGTCTTAACCGCTGGAGCAATTCAAGCTTTTCTTTCCTTACAACAGATGGTAATTCTGTCACTCCTCCAGAAAGGTATTTGGTGGGCTTGATGGGAGGGTGACTTGAAGGCTATGACTATGACATTTCCAGTGACAATACATGAATGGATAGCTCCTGGGACAGATCCTAATAATCCTAATGGGGTATATGAGGCTGTACACAAACAGATTCCCTTCAAAATACTAAAGGAACTTAAGCAAGCTGTTCAAAATTATGGAGTAAATTCTCCTTTTACCTTGGGAATAGTGCAGGGACTAGCTGAGGGTCCCCGTTTGATTATGGTGACTCATAACCTAGCCAGACAGATCCCCATCTCATTAGATCAATTGATGGGCGGTGGAAATTGGGGAAAAATTAAAGATCAAGTGCTTGTGAAAGATCAGGCTATAAAACAGGTGAGGCGATACTGCATAAGAGCCTGAGAGAAAACAGAGGTTAAAGGATAGGCTTTTTTAACTTTAAGAAAAGACCTTACCTCCCCAGAGAGACAATCCCTGCTGGGACAACATCTCATCAGTCAGGCTACCCCTGTCATCAGATCCAATTTGAACATTCTCTGGTTTAATTTTTAACTATGAAACTATGACTACTAAAAAGAGAGATGACACTTTTGATACTGAACAGCCATGATATTTTTTAGACTTCGGAGAAAATTGGCTAAAATAAAATATTTTTTGAAACTGCAAAACCAGTTCTTCTTGCATGTACAATAGGAAAAAGTTGACTTGTTAAAATACTTTTTTGGAGCTCCAATTCTGCCTGAGAAACAAAAACAGTCCTGAGAAAAAACCTGAAGTTAACTCTTATCATGTCCTTAGGATACACAGCCCACTCTATCTGGGACTCCAGTCATGAACAAACTGGTAGAACTCAAACCAAGAAAAAAAGAAGTGGCAAAGAAACATTTTAAATTTCAAGTGGAAAACTATGAGATCTCTGTCTGTCTAAATTTATCTGTGTCTCAGCTTTTGGATAATATGAGGTTAATTTATAAATGAACTCTATTTAAATTCAGGTTCACGTGAACTGAAAAATATTCAATATTAAATATCTAACATTAATGTTTGTTTGCTAATCTAATTAAGACATGTCTTAAGTCATCAACATTGTGTAATACTTTTATTGTGCCTAAGCTTAATGTAAACTAAATTTGTCAACAAAAAAGTAACTCTTTATATATATGAATATATACAAATGAGATGAAAACTTTTACTCTATTAAAAATAATTATATTTTAGAAATGTCTATCTAAAGTAATCTCTGAGGATTGGGGTAACTTAAATTTCTAGGGTTGTACTAAACTAAGTGATAAAAGTTTATTAAATAGCTATCTAATTTCCAAATAAAATAAGATTTTGAAACATTAGTTACTGAACACTAACTTCCTTTTACAGAAAAACTAAAATGATTTTGGGCTATTAATATATTTGGTGCCATCCTGAGATGTTCTTTCTAAAAAAAAAAAAAAGCAAATGTTTTTAAAAAACTTAAAAACTGATATTTATGTTCACCAATCTATAAAATGCTAATATACAAGACAATTCATGGCTGCTTAAGGAAAATAAGATTTATGTTTTTAATTAAAAAAATATAAAAAAAGGAATTATCATCTATTAAGAAAAGAAAAAAGAAATCAAATCTAAACTTACAGGTGACTATTTTCTAAATAGATAAATGAAGTGATGACTACAGAAAATGTGAAAAATGGTTTATGACAAATGAAAAAAGAATTTCGTACATGGTACAAGTTTCTTAAGACATTAAATTGCCTTTAAGTCTTATTGTTACTTTGACTAAGTAAATAGCAATTGTTTCACAATGAATATCAGTTGGTACCAATCTGGAATTTGGTTTTCTCTTCCTGTTAAAAAAACAAAGTCTTCTTGGAGTGTGGCTTTTGATAACAGACTATATAAATTTCCTTGTCTTTAAGTAGTTCATATTTGCTTTTAAAATCTTTTGTTACTTTGATTAAAATGAGTGTTTATCACAATGATCTATGGAAACTATGACACACATAGACAAACTCATTCTGCTTCTACAATATTAACCCCCCCCATCAGGAAATTTAAAATGGATAAATAATGGCTATAAACCAAACAGTCAGGGCTATGGGAAGTCCAAGACAGTCACTTGGCTTTTCCCAGCTTCCTGACAACCTTCACTTTTATTTGAAAGGCTAAAGCCTTTCCTGGGTTAATATCTCACAATAAAAAAAAGCCTTTCCTGGGTTAATATCTCACAATAAAAAAAAGCCTTTCCTGGGTTAATATCTCACAATAAAAAAAAGGTTAAAATGTGTTTTCTACAATCTCCAGTGATCAGGGCACCCACTTTGCCCAACTGGTCATACAGACATTGGCAAAAAGCTTCACAAACTTCTTGGAGACTATCGTTTTTACTGACCTCCTCAGTCGACAGGCAAGGACCATAAAACAAAGGGATCAATTGCATGGGATTGATCAGATTGCTAAATATGACTACAATTTTCATGACTTTTTGTCTGACATATTACTGGCTTTTAATCTTTGTTTTCAGATATAAAAAAACTCTTCTCCTCAAGTCACTGATGCTTTAAAACAATTTAGTGATTTATACCTGTGGGCAAAATTAAAACATCTTTCTTTTCTCTTTGCCTCATCCCTTGAGAAATTGGAGACATTTGGGTTCTGAACAGCCTCATCAAGGTAAAAAAAGACTGTCTCCGGACATATACAAAAATCTCAGAGTATACTGGGGAGCTCTAAAAGAAATATCCACCCAACTGTTGTCAGGCCTATGGTATCTATTATGTTTCATTGAATATTATGTCCTAGTTTTGTTAATTAAGGTCTGTATTTACTAAGACTCAATTCTAAGGTAGTTCTTTGTGGTTATGTTACATTGACAAGAGGCTTCTTTATACTAAATTAAAAAGACTCTCTAAGTTTGTTTCTAAAGCTTATCTCAGTAACCAGTCTTTAAATAAAGATCAGATGCTCCAGGATCTACAACCAGGAAATTAACAACAAGCTATAGTCATTTAACAAACTAAGTCAGATGACTTAAAGATGTCACTGGGCTATACATAATAAAAAAGTTCTTAAGTTTTTACTTATGATTTTACTATTACTGCTAGCTATATTGTTTTCTCTATTGCCTGTTTCAAGAAATGTTGTCCCTTACATTATCAAATGTGTGACTGAGCCACTGATATAATGATGGTGTACAGTTCCATATAAAATCCATAGTTATAATGGATGTAACTCATATATCTTCCTTTGGTAAGCTCTCTTATGTACATGTGACTATTGATATATTCTCTCAATTTATATGGGTCACTGCTCACTCCAGTGAGACTACAAAACATGAACAAAGACATTTATATGCTTGTTTTGCTGTTGTAAAGTTACCAAAAACTATAAAAACGGATAGCAGCCCTGTTTATACCAGTAGAGCTTTCCAACAATTTCTTAAAATTTGGTTTATAAAACATTCTACTGACATTCCCTATAATCCACAAGGACAGGCCATAGTGGAGAGGGCTAATCAACCACTTAAACACATGATACAAAAACAAAAAAGGGGGCGATGCCATAGGACAATAAACAATATTGAATAAAGCTTTATTTACTCTCAATTTTTGAATATTCAGCACAAACTATGGAAACTGCAGCTGAGCGACATTTTCAGGCTACATCCACAAATACAGCTAAGCCTGTGATTTGGTGGCAAGACCCACTAACAAATGCTTGGTCACTGGGGAAGTTAATTACATGGGGAAGAGGGTTTGCTTGCATCTCCCCAGGTCTAGAACCTGTGTGGATTCCAGCTCGTAGAGTAAAACTGAGCAGAAACAGCCAGTGACTCCAGGCAACCTGATCATGGCTATGTTTGCCCTGATGACCATCGCAGTGAGTATATCCCTGACTTTGGCAGAAGCAAAGGATTATACCTATTGGGACTATGTACCTAATCCCCTATTGCTAAGGCCTGTTAATTGGGGCGAAGGATCTGTCCCTGTTTATGTTAATGATGCCTCCTGGATCCCTGGTCCAGAAGACAAGTGTTTGTCCAGGAAGAGGGGACCCCCTTTAATAGCACTTTGAGTTTCGACACTTGGCCTGTTGCCTGAGTGCTGACCAGGGCTGTCTTAATCTATCAGTGCAGGCGTGGCTTTCTGTAAATTCTTTGAACAGAAATCGCACTAAGGCTCAGCTGCATTTGCTTTCTGGATTGATCTCTGCATATCAAGAGACTGATCAAATTAATCTAACCAAACCAGATAGACCCTGTGTGACAGCAGACCCATATGGGCCAACCAACAAGATCAAATACACTGGGATAATTGTCGCGGGATTGAGGGGGTGATCTTACTTAATGGTTCCTATGGCATTGTCTGGGACTGGTCCCCTAAGGGATATGCAGTCTCTAATTGCTCACACCATAACGTATCCTGCAATCCTTATAAGAAGTTGTGTTGGCACATGTCTGTATACAATCACCCTAATATTATTGCACGTCAGTCATGGCACATTCAGTCATTATCTGTCATGGCTGTGAATGTCTCTGCCACAGCCACAGGTCGAATCAGGTAGGGCTCAAACATATGGAAGTTGGCCATAAGTCTGAAAAGATATCAAATTTGGGGCGGAAATTATTCTCATTCCACGAATTATCCTTTGTCATTCAATACATCAACAAATTGGATATTTTATATTCAAGTTTGTGTTAGGGATCCATATGTGATTATGACTGGCACTATAACTATTAATCAAACAGAAAGGAACCTGACCTGCCAGGACAGGATTGCAAACTATACATCTGCTTGAACAGTTCATTATTTAACTCTAACTATTGAAAGATTCGATTCCTAGGCAGGTTGATGAGAAGTCAGGGGCCCCTGAAAAGGAGAAAGGGGTCTGGGGCTGTCAAGGAGAAGGTAGGGGTCTGAAATTCTCAAGGAGGAGGAAAGGACAAATGCCTTTTTTTCCTCTACATTCCTTAGTCTTAGTCACATAAAATGGTTTTTTCTTTAAACCCGGAACTGATGATTACACAACAAACAACTCAGTTTAAACTCTCTACTAGGGATAATAGAACAGATGACTAGATTATAGTATAGGAATGGAAAAGGTCCAGTTTTCATTCCAATCCCAAAGAAAGGCAATGCCAAAGAATGTTCAAACTACTGCACAATTAATTACACTCATCTCACATGCTAGCAAAGTGATGCTCAAAATTCTCCAAGCCAGGCTTCAACAATATGTGAACTGTGAACTTCCAGATGTTCAAGCTGGATTTAGAAAAGGCAGAGGAAACAGAGATCAAATTGCCAACATCTGCTGGATCATTGATAAAGCAAGAGAGTTCCAGAAAAACATCTATTTCTGCTTTATTGACTACACCAAAGCTTTTGACTGTGAGGATCACAATAAACTGTGGAAAATTCTTCAAGAGATGGGAATACCAGATCACCTTACCTGCCTCCTGAGAAATCTATATGCAGGTCAGGAAGCAACAGTTATAATAGGACATGGAACAACAGACTGGTTCCAAATTGGGCAAGGAGTACATCAGGGTTGTATATTGTCACCCTGCTTATTTAACTTATATGCAGAGTACATCATGAGAAATGCTGGACCGGATGAAGCACAAGCTGGAATCAAGATTGCTGGGAGAAACATGAATAACCCCAGATATGCAGATGACACAACCCTTATGGCAGAAAGTGAAGAAGAACTAAAGAGCCTCTTGATGAAAGTCTTTCTCCTCTTTCAGGAGAGTGAAAAAGTTAGCTTAAAGCTCAACATTCAGAAAATGAAGATCATGGCATCCAGTTCCATCACTTCATGGCAAATAGATGGGGAAACAGTGGAAACAGTGGCTGACTTTATTTGTTTGGGCTCCAAAATCACTGCAGATGGTGATTGCAGTCATGAAATTAAAAGACACTTACTCCTTGGAAGGAAAGTTCTGACCAGCCTAGGCAGCATATTAAAAAACAGAGACATTATTTTACCAACACAAGTCCATCTAGTCAAAGCTATGGTTTTTCCAGTAGGCATGTATGGATGTGAGGGTTGGACTATAAAGAAAGCTGAGCACAGAAGAACTGATGCTTTTGAACTGTGGTGTTGGAGAAGACTCTTGAGAGTCCCCTGGACAGCACTGAGATTCAACTAGCTCATCCAAAAGGAAATCAGTCCTGAATATTCATTGGAAGGACTGATGCTGAGGCTGAAACTCCAATACTTTCGCCATCTGCTGCTAAGAACTGACTCCTTGGAAAAGACCCTTGGAAAAGACCATCTTGGAAAAGATTTTGGGAAAGATTGAAGGTGGGAGGAGAAGGGGACGATGGTTGAGATGGTTGGATGGCATCACCAACTCAGTGGACATGAGTTTGAGTAAACTCTGGGAGTTGGTGATGGACAGGGAGGCCTGGTGTGCTGCAGTCCATGGGGTTGCAAAGAGTCGGACATGACTGAATGACTGAACTGAACTAAACTCAAAACAGGCCTTGGGAACTCTCCCCTGACATACATACTTTGCTCACAGTATTCAATACTATTTTGAAAAGATCCGAATGTTTTATTGGGCTCCATATTGCCACCATAATGGGCATAATTGCCATCACCACCACAGCGGCAGTAGTGGGAATAGCTCTCCATCAGGTGGTACAAACCACCACCTTTGTGAAGGAGTGGCGTGAAAATGACAGTTCTGCTTGGGGAGCCCAAACTCACATAGATGAGGAGATTAACAGCAGGTTGGCGGATTTAGAAAGGAACCTACGTCCTGCAGTGCTACTCTTAGGAGAAGTACAAAATCTTAAATTACAAATACATTTAAAGTGTGACTGGAACATTACTACTTTTTGTGTGACTTCCCCAGGAATATGACCAAACTGAACCCCCCTGGGAAAAAGTTAGACCGCACTTGCAGGGCCATACAGTCAACAACCTTACTCTAGATATTAAAAAGCTACAAACAAAAATCATTGGCATGCAGCATGCTTCTCTTAGACTATTACCAGGTACAGATAAACTTCAAGGAATAGCAGAGGGCCTTAACTCATTGAGTCTTCCTGAGTGGATCAAAAGCATCGGAGGTGGTCTCATTGGAACACTAGCTATGTTTTGCTGTTTCACTATAATCTTCTGTTTAGTCCTCAGATGCACACGAAAAGCCCTCTGAGAACTAATGAAGAAAGAAGTTGCGAGATCAACATATCTTCTGCTATAAAAACAAAAAGGGAGATATGCAGGAGTTAATATAATAGTTAGCCACCCATTGCTCTGACTAAGCCATGAGAAAATCACCACAGGAAAAGAATAAAAGCAAAATATAGCAATACAGCATAACCCAAATAAAAGTACATCAGGTTGATTAGTTGGGGTCGTCATGCCCTGCTAAGCTAAGGAAAAACATAGTGTGGACCTTGGAACGCCAGGTCGGGGCAGGTTCAGAACACTGCTTGTGCACACACCAAGATGTTTTCCCAAAGCATATGCAGGTCTATGGCCTTCAGCAAGGTGATACCCCTTGTACAAGAAAATAACACAGATAGTTAAAAAGTAATCAATAAAATGGGAGATGTGACTGGAGACACAGGAGGCTGACTTTACTGTAGCACAACAGATATTTTCTGCTTGTCAAAACACTAAATAAAAGTGACATGGCTGCGAGGAACGGGGCTCCTGATCTAAGAGGTCTTGAGTTCACTGGTCCCATCTTTAAAATTTTAATTCTGTCTCTAGTTTCTTTTTCCCAAACTGGGCATCGACCACTTTTGATCCCTACCTGCTGCGCTGGCTGCAGCACTGCAAAAACAATCTAACCAGAATTTAAGCCTCAAGATCCAACACCTATATACAGGGACACAGAGGGCAAAGGAACATGTTAGGAGGGGAATATATCTAGAAAATTCAGGCTTTGGAAACTACAGGAGAAATCAGCATGTTTCTACAATAAATAATTGCGAAAGGGAAAAAAGAGTTGAAGAGGAAATCTGTAAATTTAAAAAGCTCAAAGACAAATCTTAAAAAAAGAAAAAAAAAAGTAGCCCAAACTAAAGAGTTTAGTTCATCACCAATGGGCTATGAAACTGTCCAAAAAAATAATTAAGTAAATATCATAAGGTCGGGATATTTGCTTGGTGTAAGTATTACAAGTTTGGTGCAAGTTTGGTATATGCGCTATAAGTTTGGTATGGTGCTTGGTTTAAGTATTAGTCATTCAGTCATGTCCAACTCTTTGTGACTCCATGGACTGTAGCCTTCCAGGCCCCTCAGTCCATGGCATTCTCTAGGCAAGACTACTGGAGTGGGTTGCCATTCCCTTCTCCAGGGATTCTTCCCAACCCAGGGATCAAACCTGGGTCTCCCACCTTGCAGGCAGATTCTTTACCAACTGCGCTACCAGGGAAGGTGCTTACTCTTGAGGTAAGGATGAGCTGAGATTGAACAGGACATATGTTGGAAAGTCTGTCTTCTGACATAAACGGTGGTTTTAAGGATACTTGTCCCATTATAATTCATCAAGTTACAATGACCATTGGTTAAAGACAGAAAGCCTACAGAACATAAGTCTTGAAATACAGTAAGATGATAAGAGGGGAAAATAAGACTGCTACTAATTCACCTCAAGTGGAACTTCAATAGATCTGTAAATTGCCTGATTCTCATCAAAAACTTTAACATCATGTCAAATAATTACAAAAATAGTATTAAAAGAGGGAATATAGTGGCAATTATATTCCATTTGGCTTTTAATTTGCTAGATATAAACAGCATGCCTATGTGTTATGTACTAAGAAAAATCTGAAACCTTGTCTCTTATGTCATTTAAATAGTCAAAAAGATAAACACAAACCTATTGATATTTTAAACTGTAAAAAAGCAAGAATTCTAAACATCAGATCATGAGAAGAATTTTAAGCCTTTCTGATGCCATAGAACAAAATTAAATTTCATTTCCACATTTTAGTGTCCTCGAACACAGTATAATAGATTGTATTGGTACCAGCCAGGGTTCTTGGCCTTCTCCAATCAATAGAACCTGATCAGAGACCAGACAAGAAATTCAGGCAAGACTTTATTGGGGCCCCTACTGCAGCAGGGGAGAGGGAAAACAAGATTCTTTTGCTGGCTCACTTCTCAAGTGGGGGTGTGAGCTGTTTCCTTATATGGTATTAGGGCAGGGGTGTGTCCAGGGGTTGGCCGGAGGGGTGAATTAGATGTTTTGCCCACCCATTTGGTGGAATTGAGTATAAAGTCTGTGCACTGTATACCCTTTTGCTCAGACACTCTGTTTTTGTTCCAGGCTCTTCAGAAATGGCAGTTAAGCTTTTTGGTCTTTCTTATCTTTTGTCCAGAATTTGCCCCAACTGCACGTGTACACAGTTGCTTTTAGTCCTTTGTACTTTCTTTGAATTTTACTGCTCAAGGAGATGTTTGTCCTGACACAAGCATTGCAGCACCACAGCAAAAGTTCCTAGATCCCAGCCTGTCTCAAAATCCTAATTTATTAGGTGATAAATCACACTTATTATAGAGTTAAAAGTAAATTAAACACCATGGGAGACAGTCAAGATTCATCTTCGTATATTACTGTTATTAAGGAGTATATTCAAAATAAACTTTATAACACAATAGTCACATGTTTTTGTTTTTGCTCATTCAGTTACATTATACCATAAAAATGATTTTAAAAATGAATCCAAAAAAGACTAGCAAGTTCATACGCTTCTATGAAAGGGATTCCAGAGTTTCTTCTTAAAAGGCCGAGGTAGGAGGAGGCTGGCAAATATCGGTCTCCTGGGTAAAAACTCCTCTTGGCCTATGTGCAGGATCCTTCTTGGTCTGACGCTGCCTGTGGTCTTACTTCTTCCTGCTCCAGATACTGTGTCCCCACAGAGCTCTCGGGCACTAAAGCCTCCATGACACCAAAGGTCATCCTATTTTCCCAACCCACCCAAATCTTTTCACAATTCTACCTTTTGTACTGACGTCTAGAGAAGCAAATAAACATTTAGAGGTACATTCATGCAATATTTGGGGCACACTTACACTAAAATTTTTTACTTGTTTATTTGAAATTCATATTTAACTGGGCTCTGCATTTTTATTTACTAAATCTGGCAATCTTACTCTCTACCATGAGACCATAAGCAACTTAAAAGTGTATGTTTTCTACGATGCCATTTGTGTGTGTGTGTCTATGTTTGTATGTGTGTATGACTGTCTAAATTCTGGAAGGATACAAAAAAGCTACTAATAGTAGTTACTCCTAAGAAGTCTTGGTCTTGGAGAAGCAGTGACTTTCTCTTCTGTACTGTTTAACTTTCTATCATTGCTGCTGCTGCTGCTGTCATTTCAGTCGTGTCCGACTCTGTGCGACCCCATAGACGGCAGCCCACCAGGCTCCCCCGTCCCTGGGATTCTCCAGGCAAGAACACTGGAGTGGGTTGCCATTTCCTTCTCCAATGCATGAAAGTGAAAAGTGAAAGTGAAGTCGCTCAGTTGTGTCCGACTCTTAGCGACCCCGTGGACCGAAGCCTACCAGGCTCCTCCGTCCATGGGATTTTCCAGGCAAGAGTACTAGAGTTGGGGTGCCATTGCCTTCTCCAACTTTCTATTATTAACATGTATTAATTTTGTGATAAAAGTCCACATTTCAAAATGATCATAAACAACTTGAGTGTAGGAAAAATTATTCTTCTTTATATCCTCACAAGGCTTGGAATATTTTCATAGTTCTTAGTAAATGTGCATTGAATAAGTGAATGACAGAACTGAAACTCCTTGAGAGCACTTAATAAAATCTATACTGCTGTTTGCTCAGCAAAGACCCACTGAGAACCTACAGTGTTCCATGCACTTTACTAGCAGTAGCAACAAAGCTCTTTTACATATGTATCAATAATCTAATATGCAGCTTTTAAATATTATTTCCTAGGCTTTTGACTAATGGGTTTTCAGGAGATCAAATGATTGTGTCTAACCCTTGATCTATACTGTTAAATTGTTTGTATTGACCATGAGCCAAACAAACAAAAGACCCACTCTTCGGAGTCTATATTCCAGTAGAGATGAACAGATGATAAGAAGATAAGCAGGGACTTCCCTGGTAGTCCAGTGGTTAAGACTCCATGATTCCAGTGCAGGGGAGGCTGGGCCCAATCTCTGTCAAGAGACTAATATCCCACAAGGTACATGACATGGCCAGAAAATAAAAATAAATAAAAATAACAATAAGAATAATAAAATATTTTTGAAGATGATAAGCAAATGCATAAATAAAATAATTTCAGACAGAAGTTATATAAGTGTTATGAAGGCAACCAGACAGGGTAAGATGCTGAAGAGCAGTTGAAGGCTTTTCAGAGGAGGTGACATTCATGGTCTCACTGATGAGAAGGGGCCAGTTTGTGACAATCTGGGGAAAGAACTTCAAAGCAAATGCATTGCAAGGTAATGAGAGTGAGGAGGAACCAATCAGGAGTGTTTAAAAAGTAGAAAAAAGGCCCTGAGCTGCGAAACAAAACAGTGCTAGAGCTTCACAAAGAAGGTATATGCATATGAAAACATGCCCACCTCAGCATTCAGGCAAATCAAATTAAGACCACAATAAGATATCCCTGGTCCATGAGGTTGCAAAGAGTCAGATACGACTGAGTGACTAAGCGCAACACAGCACAGGGTAACAAAAATTTAAATATCTGATAAAACCAAGTGTTGAGGATGTGAAAGGAATATCTTGTCCAGAAGATATTCCTGGTGGAATTGAAAATGGTACAACCACTTCTTTCAGCAGTTTTCTTATAAAATTAAATGTATGGTTACCATACAACCATATTTTTGTGTCTGTGTCCATGTGTGTATACCAAAGAGAAATGAAAATGTATATCCACACAAATGTTCATTTGAGCTTTATTTACAATAGCAGAAAAACGGTATCAGCTCAAATCTCCAACAGGCGAATGGACCAACTAATTGTGTATATTTGTACAATAGAATACAACTTAGCCATCAAAGGGAACAAAATACCGACACACACAAAGACATAGATAAATCTCAGGCATATTATGCTGAGCCACATGAACTGGATATGGAAGTATATACTACATACTTCCGTTTATGTGAAACTCAGAAACAGAAAACTCATCTACAGTGACAGAAAACAGATCATGAGGGTACTTTCTGAGGTGATGGAAATATTCTCTACTTTAATTACTATGGTGGTTGTAGTGATGGATACATTTGTCAAACATGCCAAACTTACATTCAGTATGGGTGCATTTTTATTATACATGAATTATAGTTCAGGGAAGTCAATATTTTTTAAATGTGCCAGCAGAAACTATGTATTAAAAATGCTAAAAAAAAAAAAATGCTAAAAAGATTTAGGATTTATGAGGCCAGTGGGTGCAGGGGTAGGCGGGAGGGTGGGAGTGGGTGGCGGGCAAGAAGTTGGCATGCTCCAATCTCCAGAGAGGGCTTCCTGGAACAAGTATTTTGAGAGGAGAAAAGGCAGTCCAGGGAGAAGAAACCACAGGAGCAAAGCAGAGGAGTGGGGAATTCACATTTTAGAAAAAAGAAAGCTCATCACTATATTTTGAAGCCAATTTTTTTTGACAAAGTAATGTTGCTAAGGGTTTGACTTTTATTATTTTTCCAACATTATTTAGCAGCAATAAAGCACATTTTAAAATGCACCCATGATTAAATACTGCAGCTTTTAAATAATGTTTCTCAAGATTTTGCCTAATGGATTTGCAGGAAGTTGAATGGTTGTGTCCAGTCCTTGACCTACACTGTTTAATTATCCTTATCGACTGACTCATGAAATTCTATTGTGCGAAGGGCTGTGCTGTAAATGAGCTTTGTTCCTTTTGTGAAATTGAGTGCACTCTGCATTTTCTTCTGGCCTGCGATCAAGAATTGAGCTGCATCTTCTCTCGCCACCTGAGACAGAAACCTAGCAAAACAAATGATCATGAAAATGGCATCTGATAATCTTCTATCAGAAAGTTATACTAGCACCTCTCATTTGAGATTTTTAAAAATTATACAATGAAACCAGATTCCAGAATCAGGGCCAACCACACCAGTAGGAAGAGAGGTGGCTGAGATGGGGTGATTTCTGGACATTTGGAAGAACAGGCTGTCTCTTAAAATGTATCCTTCCTGCTGAGTGGTGGCCAAGAATCTACAAGAAAGTGCTATTCCTGTAGCTTGAGAGATTTTTTAACTAGATGATCTTTGAGGTCCCTTTATCATTCTAAATCAGCACTTGAAAACTAAAGGTTCATGTACTAAAACAGGCCTGGTTCTATGTTCTATTCTGGCCTCCTAGTGTTAAATTTATGTGTGTGTGTATGTATGTACTTTTTATAGATATATGTGTGTGTGTGTGTGTGTGTATACACTCAGAAAAAGTTTAAAAAATTAAACAGTGGTATCTTCTGTAGCTCACCCATCCAGGTTAACTCATCCTTTCACAATATTTGTTTAGTTTTAAAAATAATTCTGTTAGTAGAAAACTGATAATATAAATGACTCTTGTCTAGAGAAAGCAAAATAATTGTGTCCAGTGAAATGCACTGACTACTACATAGGTGAATCGATAGACACATTCTGTGGATAGAACTGTTTTGTATTAACTTGGAAATTCATTGCAGAGTTCTTTGTTCCCTATAGGTCTCTACTGTTTAAATTGACCTTTGAACTGCTTGTAATTCTTACTGGGTACCTCATGAATGAGTTCAATGAAGTAGTATTTGACAGCTTTTCTTTTTTTAACATTATCTCTTTATTTCTTCTCAATATATACATTTTGTTGATGTGTAGTTGACTTACAATGTTTCAGGTGGACAGCAAGGTGATTCAGTTACATATACACACATATATTATTTTGAAATTATTTTCCATTATGGATTTCCCTCATAGCTCAGTCGGTAAAGAATCTGGCTGCAATGCAGGAGACCCGGGTTTGATTCCTGGGTTGGGAAGATACCTTGGAGAAAGAAATGGCAACCCATTCCAGGATTCTTGCCTGGAGAGTCCCATGGACAGAGGAGCCTGGAGGGCTACAGTCCTTGGGGTCGCAAGAGTTGGACATGACTTAGTGACTAAACCACCACCACCACAAGATATTGATTATAGTTCCCCGTGCGCTACAGTAAACCTTTGTTGCTTATCTATTTTTCAAATTAGCAATCTAGCATTCTACTCATACTAAATCAAACAAGTGAAATCAAATGTCATAGTTAGGAAAAAATCCGTAAGTTTTCTAAAATATATATATAATACATATTATTTATTTACATGTATACAAAAGCTTTTTTACTACACTTGATAAAGGCTTGAGAAAGCATCAGAAAAATAAAGAAGAGATGGAGAAATTGGAAAACATAAACTAAATGAAATGGGAGTACTGAATATGAAATAGAAAAAGTGAAATAAACTAGATAAAAGATCATCACATAGTCCAGTTATTTTTAAACATGGTTGCTCATTAGAAATATATCTGGAGCTCTGGAGGAATAAAAAAACAACACCTGGGCATTTGTGTATCCCCCCCCAAAAAAAAAATTCCAAGATAATTCTGATATGCCTCTGAATTTTAGAAAATGATTACAGGTTTTTCTATTAAACTGTAGGTTTGGTGATATAGAGTTCTATCACTTTTCTGCTGACCAATCATGATACAATGGTATTAAGTGAGTAGTTACGTAATCACAATAGTAAAATATGTTTATCAGTTTTCACAATCAAAATAAAAAAAGAATAGTTTTCACAATCAATAGCCAGACAAAAAATAAAAGATCATTAAAATTGCAAGCCATTATGGGAACATGAGTAACCTAACAATATTAAATAATTCATACAATTTTGGGGGGTGGTCAAGCAGAGTGATGTGGTAGGTGGAACAGCATACATGCACATGTTTTCATCCACCCAGCCAGTCTATGTCTTTTGGTTGATACATTTAATCCATTTACATTTAAGGTAATTATTGCTATGTATGATCCTATTACCATTTTCTTAATTGTTTTGGGTTTCTTTTCTGTAGGTCTTTTCCTTCTCTTGTATTTCCTGCCTAGGAAGTTCCTTTAGCATCTGTTGTAAAGCTGGTCTGATGGTGCTGAATTCTCTTAATTTTCACTTGTCTGAAAGCTTTTGATTTCTCCATCAAATCTGAAGAATCTTGCCAGGTAGAGTACTCTTGATTGTAGGTTCTTCCCTTTCATCACTTTAAATATGGTGCCCTTTCCTTATGGCTTGTAGAGCTTCTGTTGAGAAATCAGCTGATAGCTTGATGGGAGTTCTCTTTTATGCTATTTGTCATTTTTCCCTTGTTGCTTTTAATATTTTCTCTCTTTCTTTAATTTTTGTCAGTTTGAGTGCTATGTGTCTCTGTGTGTTCCTCCCAGGGTTTATCCTGCCTGGGACTCTCTGTGCTTCCTGGACTTGGTTGAATATCTCCTTTCCCATGTTAGGGAAGTTTTCAGCTATTATCTTTTCAAATATTTCTCAGGTCCTTTCTCTCTTCCTTCTCCTTTTGGGACCCCTGTAATGAGAATGTTGGTGCATTTAAGTTGTCCCAGAGGTCTCTTAGGCTGTCTTTATTTCTTTTCATTCTTTTTTCTGTATTCTGTTCTGTGGCAGTGATTTCCACCATTCTGTCCTCCAGGACATTTATCCATTCTTCTGCCTCAGTTATTCTGCTATTGATTCCTTCTTGTGTATTATTCATCTCAGTTTGCTTGTTCTCTAGTTCTTCCAAGTCTCTGGTGAATATTTCTTGCATGTTCTCCATTGTTTTCCCGAGATCCTGAATCAGCTTCACTATCATTATTCTGAATTCTTTTTCTGGAAGATTGCCTATCTCCACTTCATTTAGTTGTTTTTCTGGGATTTTATCTTGTCCCTTCATCTGGGACATAACTTTCTACTTTTTCATCCTAACTTTCTCTAAAATGGTTTTTGTTTTAGCCACTGTGGGACTGTGGTTCTTCTTGCTTCTTCTGTCTGCCTTCTGATGGAAGAGGCTAAGAGGCTTGTGTAAGCTTCCTGATGGGAGGGACTGGCAGTGGGAAAAACTGGGTCTTGCTCTGGTGGGCAGGGCCTTGTTCAGTAAAGCATTAATCCAATTATCTGCTGATGGGTGGGATTATCTCCCTTCCCGGTAGTTGTTTGGCCTGAAGTGACCCAGTCCTAGGGTCTAAGGGCTCTATGGTAGGGTTAATAGTGACCTCCAAGAGGGATTAGCCCAAGGGGGTACCTTCCCGGACTGCTACTGCCAGTGCCCCCATCCCTGTGGTGAGCCCCCACCCACACCTCCACAGGAGACCCTCCAACACTAGTAGGTATTTTTGGTTCAGTCTCCTGTGGGGTCACTGCTCCTTCCCTCTGGGTCTTGGTGTGTGCAAGATTTTGTTTGTGCCCTCCAAGACTTAAGTCTCTCTTTCCCCCAGTCCTGTAGAAGTCCTATAATCAAATCCTCCTGGCCTTTAACGTCAGATTCCCTGGATATACCCAGTCCCTTTGTCAGATTGCCAGGCTGGAAAGCCTGACATGGTGTTCAGAACCTTCACAACAATGTGAGAATGTCTTTGGTATTATTATTTTCCAGTTCGTGGGTCACTCACCTAGCAGGTATGGGATTTGATTTTATCGTCATTGCTCCCCTCCTACCATTTGGCTGCAGTTTCTTTTTTTGTCTTTGGACTTGGGGTATCTTTTTTTGGTGGGTTCCAGTGTCCTCCTGTCAATGGTTATTCCATAGCTGGTTGCAATTTTGATGCTCTCACAGGAGGAGATGAGCACACATCCTTCTATCTCCACCATCTTGAACCGGAGTACACACACATATGTTTTAAAATAGCTCCTTGTTGATGGTCCCAGTTCTCCTGAGTCTTGGCTTCCAGCTTCACTAGGAGTGTTCAGTGATTTCAAGGCAACAGACACAGCAATTTGGACTAGAGAAGGCTCCAGTCAGACCCGATTCTTTGCAGCAGGGCCTCTGACTCTCGGTGTTTACAATCCAGGTCAGAGTCATCCTGAACTGGTTCTTTACTCTGCTGCATGTCATCCTCTTTCTTTTTCTGCTCCTCTTCCTTCTTTATCTACTCCTCTTCTTCACAATTTTGCTATTTCTTAAAATATATCTTTTGAAAGTATATAATTTTGGATCTCAAGAAGAGACAGTTGAGTGGATCATTATGCTGTTGTAGTCCTAGAAGCATTGTCATCTTTGATTCTTACAAGTCTCTTTTTTGTTTCCATGATTTCCTTCTATCCACATACTTCACTCCTATTCGTTTCTTACCTGCACCACGGACAACTGTTTTCATGTATATACTGCATATTTTATCTTTGAATGTGTCCATATGTTTTAAAACATGTAAATTAAATGAAAAAGCATACTGAACTGAACTGAACTGAATACTAATCTTAGGTATGGAGCTCAATGGATCTCCATCTAATCACCATCCAGACATAGAATGTTTCCAACATCCTGTAAGAAACATTCCCAGATGAGACTATGACTATCAGCTGCTCCTCTCCCAGAGGGGCTAGTTTTCTCTGTAGCTTAGTTGTGCCTGTTCTTGAACTTTTAATATGTTCTTAAACATATCATACAGTATATTCTCTTCTGCATCTGCCTTCTTTCCCATGTTATTGTATGTAGAAATCATTTATTCACTTTTTATTGCTGAGTAGTATTCATGTTGGTATCTCAGATGGTAAATAATCTGCTTCTTTTTCTAGTCCCCAGCAGGGTCTTCCCAGGTTTCTGCTGTGCCAATCCAATCTCCAACTTCAGCTCTTCAGTCAGACTGGACCCTCATGTTTCAGCTCATAGATGTCTTCTAGAGCATCACCATCTCCTTTATGGTGGGTTCATGTTCCAAGATGTCTACCGGTCAGCTTGACCTCCTTGGATCTCCTTTTGAGAATTATCTCAATCAGCAGCCAAATGAAGCTTCCTGCTCCCCATGTAGCGGAAAATTTTTAAATGAACAGCACCTCCAACCTAAATCAGAAGTCTATGATCCTTTATATAGTTTTTGCTAATGCTTAAAAACTTTATTGGCTTCCTTTTATTACACCAAACACAGGACTAAATGTTGGCTTGGGCATTATCTCATTGAATTGGCATTTCTATGTTTCTAGGGATGTATTCTCAACCCACTCCAGTATTCTTGCCTGGGAAATCCAAGGACAGAGGAGACTGGAGTGCTGCAGTCCATAGGGTCTCAAAAGAGTTGGACATGACTGGGCAACTGAACAACATGATCTCATTTGACTGAGTGTTCTAAACCCTTCTGAAATTTATTGACAAAACTTCCTAAATCAAAATTTAATAAAGTCCTTTGATCTCTAGCTAACTTTGAGATGAGGTTCATTTGGTACGTTGAATTACATGGGAAGTAGTGTCAAATGAGTAATAAATCTTCTTAGGTTAGGTTAGGTTATATTATATGGTAAATGTTACTAATGTATATATCATAGAGGGTTTCTCAGGTGGTGCTAGTGGTAAAGAACCCACCTGTCAATGCAGGAGACATAAGAGATAAGGGTTTGATCTCTGAGTTGGAAAGATGCCCTAGAAGAGGGCATGGCAACCCACTCCAGGGTTCTTACCTGGGAAATCCCATGGACAGAGGAGCCTGGCAGGGTCACAAAGAATCGGACATGACTGAAGCGACTTAGTATACAGGCATAGCATGAATTCTCCACAAATGCTTGGAATAGTTGAGACGTTTACAATGATAGAATCACTTACATTTTTTAAATGTGAAGAATAAGCCAGTTTATTAAGCTATCTCAGTCATCATCTACAGTGGACTAAAGTCAAGCAAGGCCTTTACATTTCCCTTGTGGGAAATGTGAAGGATACAAAACACATTTAGGAGCGATTAGAAGGCATCATAGACAGAATTAGGTTTAATGCCCTTCATTTTCTGCGTAATAATCTGTAGCTTCTGCCCTCAAAACTCATCAGTTTCACCAGGACCAGATAATTCTTGAGGTCATAATTACACTTAAACATTTACATCGTGCTCTGCAATTTAATAAGTTCATCCCCCTCGTCTCCCTGTGGAGTCAGCCTACTGACCCACAAGTTAAGGTGCTGGATGAAGCAGCTTCCCAGACTAAGCAACCCATAGAGACAAGAGACTTGGGTGCTACCTGCTCTCTCTCATGACTAGCTCTGAGATCTTAAGAAAGTCATAACTGCTTGGAACATCCTTTCAAAATCTGTGAAGTTAAGTGAGGGGGCCAAAACTCTAAGTCTTTTTAGATCTGACATTTCATGGTGCCATTAATCTTCCATCATAAAATTATGAAGTTGCCAAACTGAAATGGCTATAGGGATCAGGCCAAATAAATGAAGTGCCGATAAAATGGTAAAGAGAAGGGTGAGTCTTGGGAAGAGAGTACTTTAATCCCAACTCCCATGATCTTCTTTACATGAACAGCTGATGTTTTCTTCAATCTTGTAATGTAATGTAGTATAACTTGTATTGTCATGCTAAGCAAGCAGAGCCTCAAGCTGGGGGTCCTGACCCAAGCACCCCACCTCCAAACACAGTCCCATACCCAACCTCTCTATTATAGAAACCTTGGTACCTCAGCTAGCCAAGGATAAGTATTGGACTTTGGCAAACTGGAGAGCATGTATCCTATTTGTAATGGACTCTTGCTGACGCTGTAACAGGAACCCCAGATCACTTTTACCAGGTCTGTGTGCCCATCTCCCAGCTCCTATGATTTGCTACTAGGGTTTCACCTCTGTGACCTTGAGAGATTTGTTCTTGGGCCTTAGGATTAATCCCTGATAAGGATAGAAGTGCCTAGAGGTGATGGCCTCCCCTCTTTCTGGTCATCCATAGCCAATGGGGTGAGTGTATAAAAGCCCACCTCCTTTACCTCTAGGAGGTGTAAACCCTAGATGAGAAAAACATCAGTTCTGCTCTACTGTGCCCTGTGGGGTCAGGCTGAACTTGGGGTGCCACCTGAAATCACACCTAACTTGGCTTCTTCTATTGCTTTCTTCTGCTTCCTAACCCCATTGGTTTCTGTTGGAAGCACATTCTTAATAGTTCAACTGTACCCAAACCCTTGGGACTTCCCAGGTTGCTCAGTGGTAAAGAATCCATCTGCCACTGTACAAGTTGCAGGTTGGATCCCTGGGTCAGGAAGATCCCCTGGAAAAGTAAATGGCAACCCTCTCCAGTATTCCTGCCTGGGAGATCCCATGGAAAGAGGAGCCTGGTGGGCTACATCCCATGGGGTCACAAAAGAGTCAGACATGATACCAACTAAACAATGACAACAACCCAAATCCTTGGCTAAGATACTGCTTCCGGAAAAATCCAACCTACAATATGATCTAAATGAATTCACATGCAATTTTTAAAAAGGTCATTTTTCTGTCAAACAAAATATATTAGAGTACCAGAGCTAGCCAGTAAACAACCAGTTTGCAATCTATGGTTTAATCTTTTATTCCCAGTCTGGTGAAAAAAGCAGGGACTTGAAGAGAGTGCAAAAGATTTTGACAAAAATGCTGAAAAAGTACAGAGACCTATGTGTATGATGCCTGCAGCTATTATATGCTCTGTTTTCCTAATGTACTTGCTTCTTTCTGCTCTATATATCAACACTGGCTATAAAGATTAAAGAACAGGAACAAAGTGGCTAATTCTTGGGCTGGTTTATGATGCACAGTGGAACTCACTTATTCTTTCCATATTTTAAAGACACCCTAGTGTTCTCTGTGTTAATAATGCCTAACATTTGTTTATGTCATATAGTCTTCAAAGTGCTTACCAATGCATCATCTTATATGACTCCTACTGTCCTTATTTCACAGATGAGGAAACTGAAGTTCTGAAAGTTCCAAATCAGACAAATATAACTTTAAAATGTGGATTTTTTCTAGCATATAGAGTTGGGGAAAGATCTTTTATCTTAGAAAATTGGTGATTCCAAACCAGATAGTAACAGGAGAAAAACATGTAAAAATTGAGATAAACAGAGAAAGTTAGAAGAGTATATGCAAAGAGAAAATAGGATTTTTATAGGGGAAACCAAACTAGTGGAAGTCATGAAGAGTTGGGAAAATAAGCAAAATGAAGACAGAAAATGATATGGTTCAAAAGAAAGATTGAAAGGTGGAGAGAGGAAAATTTCATGGAGAGAGATAAAGAGAGCAAGGAGAAGGGTCAGAAGTAAGGCTGGTGGGTCTTTTTTTTCCTTTAAATTTTATTTATTTATTTATTTGGCTGTGCTAGGTCTGAGTTGCAGCACTTGGGATCTTCAGTCTTCACTGTGGTGTGTGTGATCTTTAGTTGTGGCATGCAAACTCTTAGTTGCAGCATGTGGGATCTAGTTCCCTGACCAGGGATGTAACCTGCGCCCCCTGCGTTGAGCACAGAATCTGAGCCACTGGACCACCAGGGAAGTACCTGTTGGGTCAGTTTTGAGAATGACATCTTCTTCTTCACTATCCCCAGAGTTTGCTCAAATTCATGACCACTGAGTTAGTGATGCTATCTAACCATCTCATCCTTTGTGCCCCCCCCCCTTCTCTTTTTGCCTTCAGTCTTTCCCAGAATCAAGGTCTTTCCCAATAATCCAGCTCTTTGCATCAGGTGGCCAAAGTATTGGAGCTTCAGCTTCAGCATCAGTCCTCCCAATGAATATTCAGGGTTGATTTCATTTTGGATTGATTGGTTTGAAATCCTTGCAGTCTGAGGGACTCTCAGGAGTCTTCTCCAGTACCACAATTGAAAAGCATTGATTCTTCAGCACTCTTTATGATCCAACTCTCACATCCTTATATGACTACTGGAAAAACTGTAGTTTTGACTATATGGACATTTGCTGGGAAAGTGATGTCTCTGCTTTTTAATACATTGTCTAGTTTTGTCATAGCTTTCCTTCCAAGGTGCTAGCATCTTTAAATTTCATGGCTGAAGTCACCATTCATAGTGATTTTGGAGGCCAAGAAAAGAAAATCTGTCACTGCTTCTACTTTTTCCCCTTCTATTTGCCATGATGTGATGGGACTGGATGCCATGATCTTAATTTTTTGAATGTTAAGTTTTAAGCCTCCTCTTTCACCTTTTCAAGAAGCTCTTCAGATCCTATTCACTTTCTGCCATTTGAGTGGTATCATCTGCATATATGAGGTTATTGGTATTTCTCCCCACAATCTTGATTCCAGCTTATGATTCATCCAGCTGGCATTTTGCATGACGTACTCTGCACAGAGTTAAATAAACAGGGGGACAATATACAGGCTTGTTGTACTCCTTTCCCAATTTTGAACCAGTCCATCTTTCCATGTCTGGTTCTAACTTGTTTCTTGACCCACATACAGGTTTCTCAGGAGACAGGTAAGGTGGTCTGGTATCCCCATCTCTTAAAGAATTTTTCACAGTTTGTTGTGATCCACACAGTCAAGGCTGTAGCATAATCAGTGAAACAGAAGTAGATGTTCCTATGGAATTCTCTTGCTTTCTCTATTGATCCAATGGACATTGGCAATTTGATCTCTGGTTCCTCTGCCTTTTCTAAACTCAGCTTGCTCATCTGGAAGTTCTCAGTTTACATACTGCTGAAGTCTAGCTTGAAGAATTTTGAACATAAATTTACTAACATGTGAAATAAGCACAATTGTACAGCAGTTTGAACATTCCCTGGCATTGCCCTTCTCTGGGATTGGAATGAAAACTGACCTTTTCCAGCCTTATGACCACTGATGAGTTTTCCAAATTTGCTGATATCTTGAATTCAGCACTTTAAGAGCATCATCTTTTAGGATTTGAAATTACTCAGCTGGAATTTCATCACCTCCACTAGTTATGTTTAGAGTAATGCTCACTAAGTCCCACTTGATTTCACATTCCAGGATATCTGGTTCTAGGTGAGTAGTGACTACATCATTGAGGTTATCTGAGTCATTAAGATCTCTTTACTTCCACTGTATAATCGTAAGGAATTTGATCTAGGTCATACCTGAATGGTCTAGTGGTTTTCCCTACTTTCTTCAATTTAAGCTTAAGGTGTTTAAGCTTAAGAGTTTAAGGCAATAAGGAGTTCAGGATTTGAGCCATAGTCAGTTCCCAGTCTTGTTTTTGCTGACTCTATAGAGCTTCTCCATCTTCAGCTGCAAAGAATATAATCAATCGGATTTTGGTATTGACCATCTAGTAATGTCCATATGTAGAGTCATCTCTTGTGTTGCTGGAAGAGTGTGTTTGCTATGACCAGTGCATTCTCTTGGCAAAACTCTGTTAGCCTTTGCCCTGCTTCATTTTGTACTCCAAGACCAAATTTGCCTGTTACAGGTATCTCTTGATTTCCTAATTTTGCATTGCAGTGCCCTATGATGAAATGGACATCTTTTTTGGGTGTTAGCTCTAGAAGGTCTTGTAAATCTTCATAGAACTGTTCAACCTCAGCTTCATCAGCATTACTGGTTGGGGCATAGACTTGGATTACTGTGATATTGAATGGTTTGCCTTGGAAACAAACAGAGATAATTTTGTCATTTTTGAGATTGCATCCCAGTATTGCATTTCAGACTCTTTTATTGACTATGAGGGCTACTCCATTTCTTCTAAGGGATTCTTGCCCACAGATGTAGATATAATGGTCATGTGAATTAAATTTGCCCATTCCAATCCATTTTAGTTCACTGATTCCTAAAATGTTGATGTTCACTCTTGCTATCTCCTGTTTGACCACTTCCAATTTACCTTGATTCATGGACTTTCCAGGTTCCTATGCAATATTATTCTTTACAGCATCGGACTTTACTTCCATTGCCAGTCACATCCACAACTGGGTGTTGTTTTTACTTTGGCTCCATCTCTTCATTCTTTCTGGAGTTATTTATCCACTGCTCTCCAGTAGCATATTGGGCACCTACCTACCCGGGGAGTTCATCTTTCAGTGTCCTATCTTTTTGCCTTTTCATACTGTTCATGAGGTTCTCAAGGCAAGAATACTGAAGTGGTTTGCCAGTCCCTTCTCCAGTGGACCACGTTTTGTCAGAACCCATCTGTCTTGGGTGGCCCTACATGTCATGCTCATAGTTTCATTGAGTTAGACAAGGCTGTGATCCATGTGATCTTTTTGATTAGTTTTCTGTGACTGTGGTTTTCCTTCTGTCTGCACTCTGATAGAGAAGGATCAGAGGCTTATGGAAGCTTCCTGATGGGAGAGACTGACTGAGGGGGAAACTGGGTCTTATTCTGATAGGCAGGGCCATGCTCAGTAAATCTTTAACCAATTTTTTGTTGATGGGCAGGGCTGCGTTCCCTCCCTGTTGTTTGACCTGAGACTAAACTATGGTGGTGGTAATGAAGATAATGGCGATTTCCTTCAGAATGTCTTGTGCTTGTACTATTGTATTCAGTGCCCCTGACCCTGCCACTGTCGACCCACACCTCCACCAGAGACTCCTGGACACTCACAGGCAAGTCTGAGTCAGTCCTTTGTGGGGTCACTGCTCCTTTCCCCTGGGTCCTGGTGCTCACAAGGTTTTGTTTGTGCCCCTCAAGAGTTTCCCCCGTCCTGTGTAAGTTCTGTAATTCAATCCCACTGGCCTCCAAAGTAAAATTCCCTGGAGGTTCTCAGTCCCTTTGCCAGATCCCTAGGTTGGGAAATCTGTTGTGGGTTCTAAAACTTTCTTAACAGAGAAAGAATTTATTTGGTATAATTGTTCTGCAGTTTGTGGGCCGCTTGCTCAGTGGCTCTATGGTGGGGTTAATGGCGACCTCCTCCAAGAGGACTTATGCCACAGGCTGTGTGACCCAGGTCTGCTGCATCGAGAGCCCCTGCCCCTGCAACAGGCCACTGCTGACCCATGCCTCCACAGGAGAGACTCGAACACTCAAAGGCAGGTCTGGCTCAGTCTCTGTGGGGTGTCTAAGTCCTGGTGCACACAAGGTTTTGCTTGAGCCCTCTGAGCATGTCTGGCAGGTATGGGGTTTGATTCTAAACATGATTTTGTCCTTCCTACCATCTTGCTGGGGCTTCTCCTTTGCTCTTGGATGTGGGGTATCTTTTTTTTTTTTTTGGTGGGATCCAACATTCTCTTGTCAATGGTTGTTCAGCAGTGAGTTGCAATTTTGGTGTTCTAACAGGAGATGAGCACATAAGATATGATAGACAGAGTGCCTGAAGAACTATGGACAGAGGTTCATGACATTGTACAGGAGGCAGTGATCAAGACCATTCCAAAGAAAAAGAAATGCAAAAAGGCAAAATGGTTGTCTGATGAGCCCTTACAGAAAGCTGAGAAAAGAAGAGAAGCAAAAGGCAAAGGAGAAAAGGAAAGATATACCCATCTGAAAGCAGAGTTCCAAAGAATAGCAAGGAGACATAAGAAAGTCTTCCGATGTGATCAGTGTAAACAAACAGAGGAAAACAATAGAATGGGAAAGACTAGAGATCTCTTCAAGAAAATTAGATATATCAAGGGAACATTTCATGCAAAGATGGGCTCAATAAAGGACAGAAATGGTATGGACCTAACAGAAGTGGAAGATATTAAGAGGTGGCAAGAATACACAGAAGAACCATACAGAAAAGATCTTCATGATGCAGATAATCACGATGGTGTGATAACTCATCTAAAGCCAGACATCCTGGTGTGAAGTCAAGCGGGCCTCAGGAAGCATCACTACAGACAAAGCTAGTGGAGGTGAAGGAATTCCAGTTGAGCCATTTCAAATCCTAAAAGATGATGCTGTTAAAGTGCTGCACTCAATATGCCAGCAAATTTGGAAAACTCAGCAGTGGCCACAGCACTGGAAAAGGTCCATTTTCATTCCAATCCCAAGGAAAGGCAATGCCAAAGAATGTTCAAACTACTGCACAATTGCACTCATTTCACACGCTAGCAAAGTAATCCTCAAGATTCTCCAAGTGAGGCTTCAACAGTACATGAACTGTGAACTTCCAGATGTTCAAGCTGGATTTAGGAAAGGCAGAGGAACCAGAGATCAAAATGCCAACATTCACTGGATCATCAAAAAGCAAGAGAGTTCCAGAAAAACATCTACTTCTGCTTTATTGACTATGCCAAAGCCTTTGACTGTGTGGATCACAATAAGCTGTGGAAAATTCATAAAGAGATGGGAATACCAGATAACCTTACCTGCCTCCTGAGATTCTGTATGCAGGTCAGGAAGCAACAGTTAGAACTAGATGTGGAACAACAGACTGGTTCCAAATTGGAAAAGAAGTATGTCAAGGCTGCATATTGTCACCCTGTTTATTTAACTTAAATGCAGAGTACATTATGTGAAATGCTGGACTGGATGAAGCATGAGCTGGAATCATGATTGTCAGAAGAAACAAGAATAACCTCAGATACACAGATGACACCACCCTTATGGCAGAAAGCAAAGGGGAACTAAAGAGCCTCTTGATGAATGTGAAAGAGGAGAGTGAAAAAGTTGGCTTAAAACTCATCTTTCAAAAGACGAAGATCATGGCATCTGGTCCCATCACTTCATGGCAAATAGATGGCAAAACGATGGAAACCATGACATACTTTATGTTTTGGGGCTCCAAAATCACTGCAGATGGTGACTGCAGCCATGAAACTAAAAGACGCTTCCTCTTTGGAAGAAAAGCTATGACCAACATAGACAGCATATTAAAAAACAGAGACATTACTTTGCTGACAAAGGTCCATATAGTCAAGGCTATGGTTTTCCAGTAGTCATGTATGGTTGTGAGTGTTGGATCATAAAGAAAGCTGAGTGCTAAAGAATTGATGCTTTTGAACTGTGGTGTTGGAGAAGACTCTTGAGAGTCCCAAGGAGATCCAACCAGTTCATCCTAAAGGAAAACAGTCCTGAATATTCATTGGAAGGACTGATGCTGAAGCTGAAACTCCAATACTTTGGCCACCTGATACAAAGAACTGACTCCTTGGAAAAGACCCTGATGCTGGGGAAGATTGAAGGCAGGAGGAGAAGGGGAGGACAAAGGATGAGATGGTTGGATGGCATCACGGATGCGATGGACATGAGTTTGAGTTGGCTCTGGGAGTTAGTGATGGGCAGGGAAACCTGGCATGCTGCAGCCCAAGGGGTCACAAAGAGTTGGACACGACTGAGAGACTGAACTGAACTGAAGACCTTTTTTGTACTGTTCTTCTGTGCATTCTTGCCACCTCTTACTAATCTCTTCTGCTTCTGTTAGGTCCTTATCATTTCTGTCCTTTATCATGTCCAATCTTGTATGCAATGTTGCTTTGATATCTCTAATTTTCTTGATAGCTCTCTATTCTCTCTCATTCTACTGTTTTCCTCTATGTCTTTGCACTGTTCGTGTAAGAAGGCCTCTTCATCTCTCCTTGCTGTTCTCTGGAAATCTGCATTCAGTTGGATTTATCTTTCCCTTCTCCTTTACTTCTTGCTTCTCTTCTTCCTCAGCTATTTGTAAAGGCTCTTCAGACAACCACTTTGCTTTATTGCATTTCTTTTTCTTTGGGATGGTTTTGGTCATCACCTTCTGTACAATGTTACAGACCTCCATCCATAGTTCTTCAGGTACTCTATCTACCAGACCTAATCCCTTGAATCTACTCATCACCTCCACTATATAATCACAAAGTATTTGATTTAGGTCTTGCCTGAATGGCTTAGTGGTTTTCCCTACATTTTTCAATTTAAGCCTGAATTTTGCAGTAAGAAGTTCATGATCTGAGCTACAGTCAGCTCACAGTCTTGTTTTTGCTGACTTTGTAGAGTTTCTCCATCTTTGGCTGCAAAGAATATAATCAATCTGATTTATGTATTGACCATCTGGTGATGTCCATGTGTAGAGTCATCTCTTGTGTTACCGGGAGAGAGTGTTTGCTATGACCAGTATGTTCTCTTGGCAAAAACCTGTTAGCCTTTGCCCTGCTTCATTTTGTACCCCAGGGCCAAACTTGGTATCTCTTGACTTCCTACTTTTGCATTCCAGTACCCTATGATGAAAAGAACATCTTTTTTTAGTGTTAGTTCTAGAAGGACTTGTAGGTCTTCACGGAACTGGTCAACTTCATCTTCTTCGGCATGAGTGGTTGGGGCATAGGCTTGGATTGCTGTGATGTCGAATGGTTTGCCTTGGAAACGATCTGAGATCATTCTGACAATTTTGAGATTTGCACCCAGGTACTGTGTTTCAGACTCTTTTGTTGACTATCAGGGTTAATCCATTTCTTCTAAAGGTTCTTGCCCACTGTAATAGACATAGTGGTCATCTGAATTAAGTTCACCTATTTCAGTCCATTATAGTTCACTGAATCCTAAGATGTCAGTGTTTACTCTTGCCACCTCCTGCCTGACCACATCCAATTTACCTTAATTCATGGATTTGACTTTCCAACTTCCTATGCTATATCGTTCTTTACAGCATAAGTCTTTATTTTCACCACCAGTCACATCCACAGCTGAGTGCCATTTCTGCTTTGGCCCAGTCTCTTCTTTCTTCCTGGGAGCTATTATTATTATGCTCTTCTCTATTAGCATATTGGATACCTTCTGACCTGGGCAGTGCTTATCTCTCAGTGTCATATCTTTTTGCCTTTTCATAGTGTTCATGGGGTTCTTGTGGCAAGAATCCTGGAATGTTTTGCCATTTCCTTCTGCAGTGGACCACGTTTTATCAGAACTCTCCACTATGACCTGTTCATCTTGGGTGTCCCTGCACAACATGGCTCATTGCTTCTTAGAGTTATGCAAGTCCCTTCACCATGACATGGCTGTGATCCATGAAGGAGGGGGTTGGGGTGGTATATGCATATTCAGGAGGGGGCTTGAGCAGAGCAGAATTCAGTTTAGAATTAGGGCAACTATCAACAGAGTCCAGGCTGTGGTTGACTGAAGTCACAAGGCTGAGAAAATGTTATCATTACCCTCCCTTAGGTTTCAGTGGATCTGGATGGTTGAGCTCAGACAAATCTTTGCCTTTGAAACAGAACTGGAAGCCTTTATAACTGATCTGTTATCTTTGCTATTATTACTTCTCTTGCCTGATTTTGTCCTTTGTTTACACATTCCTTTGTTCCCTAAGTTCATTACTTACTGAGACCTGTTCAAGGGCAAGTACTGTGGCCAGGCTTAGATCCCAAAATTGCTTAGGCCAAAAATGGCTTCTCTATTGTCAAGAAAGCCATTCGTGGTTCTCTTTCTCTGGAGACTCTCTACTCTTTCTGCTTACAATTAGGCAGACAGCCATCAAGAATTTCCCAGCATAAACTTGAAAGAATCCCAGAGAGCTGTCTTCCATCCCTGAGGATGATAGATGCTAACAAACTGGGCAAATCAGGCACAGAGAGGCCTGGTGATGGGCCACAGGCAGAAGTAAGCAGCAGAGTCTGCATCTTATAAAAGGCACAAAGTGAGTCACGTTGTATCTGGGGCAAAGTGAATCCTGCAACATGGGAGACAGCACCTCAGATAGCTCTGAGAAACTGCTCCCAAGAGGCAGGGAGGAAAGTCAGAATATATGTGATTTGGGGAAAGGGGGAGTACACGCAATCAAGCACATATTGTTTTGCAGAAGGTTTCTGCTAGTCACGAGGAACAGATGTCACCATGAAGGATTTTAGTATTTTTCTAGATATGAGGAGATATAAGAATTGGGCTCATAAAATCAGCTCCTGAAAATATCTAACTAACTGAAGAGCTGTTTTGCCAGTTTTTCTTGAGCAGAGTCCCTCATGTCTGCTCTTCACCCTGAACTCCTTTCTGGGGATGTTGAAGGTCAACAGCTGCAGCAGCACACGATTTCATTCTTGCAGAGGTGGACAGCAAGTGCCAATTTGTAGTTGTCAGTGGTAAGGAGGTAAAAAGTGCTCAGCAGGCTAGGGTCAGGCAGCTCCCATGTCAAGTCTTCGGGATTTTATCCCAAACATTATTTCTAAAGGATTGGAAATATTGGGCAAAGATCATGGCTTGGGAAAGAAAGCAGTGATATTGAAATACAGACCTGATAATGGAAACTGAGGTCCAAGGCAAAACTGCAGCCTTGACAGATTGCTGATCTGGCCTTAGAATTGTTCCTATTTGCTGGTCAGTTTGTCTCAACCCTGAGGTCAGCTGTGAGACAGTGATTTAAGAACATGGTGATTTAAGTTTAAACTCCTAGAGCTAGTCTTCCTGGGCTCAAACCCTGATCCTACCACTTGCTAGCTATATGATCTCAGACAAACCCAACAGTTTCCCTATCTGTGAACTGAGGCTAATAAAGTAGCATATACTTCTCAGGGTTATTAGGAGAACTGAATTAATATATGCAAAAAAATTAATATATGCAAACCACATATATAATAGAATTTGCTTAGTCCAACTGTTTACAACCCTATGGACTATAGCCAGCCAGGCTCCTCTGTCCATGGGATTTTCCAGGCAAGAATACTGGAGTGGCTTGCCATTCCCTCATCTAGGGGATCTTTCTGGCCCAGGGATCTAGCCTGAGTCTTCTTGCATTGCAGGCAGGGTCTTTACTACTGAGCCACTGGGGAAGCCCACAGTAAGGATTATTTAAGTGTTATTTAGAGTGGTGGATGAAGCTATTGGGTTGGCCAAAAAGTTCATTCGGATTTTTCTGTAGCATCTTACGAACAAGCTTTTTGGCCAACATAATAGCATGGGAGAGGGGCAACATGGCCAGGAAATCAAGTGAGTTATTTCAAGTGAGGAGTTAGGAAAAATGCTTAAGAGCAGAATTAATATGGTATCTTACCAAAGTTTGTTAGATGGCTTCAGAAAAGTATTGTGGACACTGTGATGAAAAATCAGTCAGATTTGATAGTTTCATTTTTCTTTGTGACCTTGATTCTACTATTTGAGAACACGGTCTCATCTTTGCAAGTCTTAAAAAAATCAGAAACTTGGCCATGAGCCTGAACTCTGTCAGCCCTGGCTCTTTATTCTATGTAAACGCAAAGAACTTTAATTCTATTAATATCGTGAGTCCTGCAAACCAGGGCATTTTCTATAACCTGTCCTGAGTCCTACAAGCTCCCACCTGGAACTAGAGAAGCCTCTCATTTGGGAAGGAATAGAAATGTGCTTTCTGTGTCAGTGGTGTTTGTTGGCTTCGTGGGGAAATGATGGAGACAGTTTTTGTTATGTCAGGGTAACTTTAGATAAATGAAAAGAGTTAGCTAAATTATTATTACATATGTGCATAAATTAACTACAAAAGCTTTTGGTCATGAACTTTCATGGAAGGAGAGAAAGAAAGCCTTCTACATGAATGGAACATCCAGCAATAGCAAGACATTTTAGGAACCACATGGGGCTTCCCAGGTGGCACTAGAGGTAAAGAACCCACCTTCCAATGCAGGAAACATAAGAGAAGTGGGTTTGATCCCTGGGTTGGGAAGATCCCCTGGAAGTAGGCATGGCAGTCCACTCCAGTATTCTTGCCTGGAGAATCCCAAGGACAGAGGAGCCTGGAAAGCTACAGTCCATGGGTTCACAAAGAGTTGGACATGACTGAAGCATCTTAGCATGCACGCACACACATAGGAACCAGATTGGATTAGTATCTGACATTTACCCAATACTGATTTTTGGAGCCCACGGCATGTGATAAACTATGCTAATCACACATATGCCACACATAATTTCTCCTACCATAGACATTTTAAACGCTCATGTCACAAGCCATTTGAAGGAGAATTAATGGTTCAGTTTTTCTATTTATATATAATATGGCAATGGCAAGCCATGCATAAAGTGGAATTAAAATACTAATTTTCCAAGAGTTCTGGGAATTGTAAATTTCATTTCTATAGATATTTAGCACATTCTGAAAATGAGCTGTGACTATGGTGATGGCTCTGGTAGAATTCTCCTAAAAAAATTTTGATTTTTCCAGACAGTCCAAGTTCTGGCTAACACTGGAGGAGCAGAGAGCTCAACGAGAGGCCGAAACTCATTTGCTGAAACCATTTTCCCATCTGAAAGATAATGACAGTGAGAGCCCAAGGTGGGAAGAGGGTTTGAAGATAAGCTAAAAACTAATCTGCGCTCCTGCTGAGATTTGTAGGACACAATATGATTTGAAGATAGGCCAGTCAGCCACAATCCTCAGTAAACAAATATTTCCAGAGGGTCTACTACACAAAGGGCAGGATATTAGATGTGATAGGAAGTCCAAAATAACTCATAACTGCTACTCTGGAGGATGCCTGTAGCCCATTTGGAGGTGAAGAAACACTCTTGAGAATGAGATAAACCTTCAGAAAGGATGCCACCATGCCACTTTTAGGACATCCTCTGCTGCAGTAAGAAAAACCACTAGAGTAGTCAAGGGAATTTGGGGTCATGTACCTGCCAAGTCTGAAGGTCATTGGGGCTACTATTGATTTGGCTGGTCAGCGCTGCAATGTCATCAGGGTCCTAATTTCTTCTGACCTCTCCCCATTCTTCCTCTCTTAGGCTGTCCTCTCTTATAATCCTGAGATGGTTGCCACAGTTCTAGGCTTCCCATCTGAATGTCAAAATGACTGTTAAATTAAAAAAAAAATTTTAATATGAAAGTATAATAACACATTTACAAGAAACTTGGAAAATACAGAAAAAGTAACATACAGTTCCACTATATATTGCAATTATTACAAAATTTTTTATTGAAGTATTGTTGATGTAAAATGCCATATTAATTTGGGGAGTACAGCATAGTGATTCAGTGATAATATAGTGATTCAGTGATATATATATATATATTATATATTATATATATATCTATTATATCATAGGGTATGCAATGACTATTCTTGAAGAAAGAATTTATTTCCCAGCAATTTAAGTAGAGTTCTAAACTTCACTTTTAGGCATCTTAACTCCCATGACTGCCTGGGTGATAGATATGTCCATTATCATAAGGCAATTGTAAATCTACCCTTAGAAATAGGGGAAGAGGGAGCTTCTCTTCTCAAAACTTTAAGGTTGCATGAAGGAGAGTTAGAAAAGCAGAAGAGAACCTGGACACTGTTAAGAAGCGGGGAGAGGAAACGGACATCATGTAAGCAACTGCTTATATCCACCCAGGAAGTTCTGAAACTTCTCTTAAAATTGTTTCTAACACAAGGATCTACTGTATAGCGCAGGTAACTACATTCAATATCTTACGATAACTTATAATGGAAGGACTTCCTTGGTGGCCCAGTGTGAAGAATCTGCCTGCCAATGCGGGGGAAATGGGTTTAGTCCCTGGTCCAGGAAGATCCCATTTGCTTCAGGGCACCTGGGCCCACGTTCCAGGAACAAGAGAAGTCACCACAGTGAGAAGCCCGCACAATGCAACAAAGAGTAGCCCCTGCTTGCTGCAACTAGAGAAAACCTGTGCATAGCAAGAAAGATCCAGTGCAGCCAAAAATTAATTAATTAATTAATTTTAAAAAACTTATAATGGAAAAGAATTCTAAAAGTTACATATATACATATATATATGTACATATATATGACTGAATCACTTTGCTGTATGCCTGAAACTAGCACAACATTGCAAATTAACTATACTTCTATTTTTAAAAAAATTGGTTCTAACACTTCACAGTTAAGATGGTAGTCTGACCGTTTTATTCATGCCAAATCACTTGTTGAAGTTAAAACTAATTTATTTTTCTGAGAAATCTATCTGTAAAGACATGAACTTCTTTTTTTCCTTCTTTGACACCCTTCATGTATCTGAACAGGGCTATGACATAATGCATGCAATTGTCACACACCCTTTTCAAATAATTTGAGTTCCTCTTATTTCTTAAAACCTGCTTGAGAATTACCTATTTTTCTACTTCAGGATTTTTATTTTTCTTCTCTGGATGCTCTTCAGTGTTTCAGAATATCTTGTTAAAGCAGAAGAACAATCTCATTGGGCGAGTGGAGCCCAATGCTTGCTATGACTGCCATTAATCGAGAACCTATTATGTACCAGTAGGGTATATGTGTTTTCCATTCTTTAGCTAATTAGCTAATTCTTTAGCTAATTGGTACAACAATGCAATGAGGTATGTGATGTTACTTTTAAAGTTTAGGAAACTGGAGTTCAAAGAGGTTAAGTAACTTACTATAAAGCATGGCATAGCAGGGACTAGATTAGAACCCAATATTCTATGATTGCAAGGCCTGCTTTCTTTCTGTGAAGTCAAACAGTCTTTAAAACACTGATAGTCTATCTTGAGCAATGCTGAGTATAGTTGGTGAATAAAAGTTATTCTACACATTATGTAACTATAAAGTCAGTATAAATGTCAGCACCAGCACTAGTAAGTCTATCACTTGAAAATTATTCCAAAGTTAATATATTAAGACAAACAAACTATCCTTCTTCGGTATTCAGTTTTTGTTCCACCCAAATCACTTAATTTTCTTCTATAGCCAAGTTTATGAACTGATACAGGTCAAATGTATTACAATATAGAAATTGTTAATGATTTGCATATACTAATAGCATGTTTATAACTCCACTTCAAACCTTGCTTATTAACTAAGTTTGGATAAGTTTGTGTAGATTTCAAAATATAGAAAAATGAATACCTTTTGCTTTCAAAGTGAGTAGAAATTCACTAACTAAAGCAATCTTGGAAGGAGTTAAAAGGGAAAAAATGCAAGCAATTATGTAAGGTTGAGTTTAAGGGACAAAGGGCCTCAAATTAAAGCCATGCTCAAAAAAGTAATTAGGCTGCACATCATTATCAGAATGAACTGTAACAAGAAAAATGAAAAATCTAGTCGGGAAAAAAGAGGGAAGTGCCACGGTGCTGTCACCTGACATTAGCACAAAATTATTCTCTTGGTGACACTTCTTTCTTTTCTCTTTGGGTGCAAAGCATTCACACATTTGTAAATGTTTCTGACAGTCTTAACACGGTCTTTCTTCCAACAGCCAGAGCACTCATTTCATTTCCAAATGCCCTTCTGATCTCTTTTTTCCTAAAAACACCAGCAGAATGTAGAGTAAGTAGGATATGTGCCCCTAAGAAAAACACTTGGCCTTGGTACAATTTTAGAAGGAAAAGAAGTTTTATCCTATATTACATGGATACCCAGTTAATTCAATCCAAGTATTGTAATTTACTGAAATCATTTTCATTCACTAAAAGAAAGTTTAAAATGTTTCGACTTGCCCTAACATGCTTTTCCAGTTCACTGTATATTTATTTATCATACAAACATAATAAATCATAATACTCATAATATAATAACTGTTCGTTATAGAATAATTATACAAAATAATGTCCCCCTTTTGTTAAGTAAACACACTTAAAAATAAACACACTAACAAATAAACTATTTTTCTTTTTTTATGTTTATTCCCAGTTCATGTCTATATGTATATATAATTTAAAATTTATTCTAATTGTGTATGAACATCATTTTGTATACTGCTTTATTCATTTAATATTGGGTGACAAACAGTTTACATATTGTTATGTGAGCATTATTAGTATTTTTAATATTAAATTAAGACTATCCTTTGACTTTTTCAAGCATTTTCTGCTATTCTATATACAAATTATTTTAAATGTTTTCCTAATTATAAATTAAATTGCCATGAGTTTCATCTAGCATAAAACTTTCTCTGTATTTTGAGATTTTCTTATAACAAATTCCCAAATATTCCACTATAATTTATTTTAAATGTGCCTGATTTAGTTAGTCACTACCAAAATGTCTTCAAAATTAACACAATGACTTTAAATTTCACTATCTTGACATAAAATAATAGCTGCCTTCCTTTTTTATCTCTTTACATAGCAGTTTTGATAGATTTCAATGAATCTTGGAATGTAAATATAAAAACACAATGCAAACTACAAGTGTAATTAAAATATTTCCAGTAGCCACCTTAAAAAAGCCAAAAAGAAATAGGCAAAATTAATTTTAATAATATATATTACTTAACCCCATATATTCAAATGATTATCATTTTGACATGTAATAAGTATGAACTACTATTAATGAGATATTATGCATTATTTTTTTCATAACAAGTATTCAAAACCCATTGTTTTAACTTATACTTACAGCACCTCTAATTCAGATGCTAATTTTCATAAAAAATTCTTGATCTGTATTTATTTTACATAAAACTTACAGTTAAAAAAAGTAAATTTACCTACTTTAGTTGTTCAAAACTTACTTGAGTTTTCCAATAACATAATTGAGTATTAGTCTTTAAATTTAAATTAATGAATATTAAATACAATGAAAAATTCAGTTCTTTTGTTGCACTAGCCATATTTCATTGTGACTAAAGTATTGGACAGCACAGTGTAGATAGAAGTCTTATAACTCATGGTTTTTCTGAATAAGGTCTATAGTATACTGAGCCAGTAATGTTTATTTCCTCTTAGAAAAAAAAATTTGTATTGACTTTCTCAAAAGCATTTCCCCTCTCTCTCAACCAGAAAAATCACTCAATCATTTGCATTCATTCCAGTCAAAATGGCTCCCATAAGTGGAATACCAAACTCTGCTTAACAAATTGACTACACGGATAGTCACTAAAATAAGATTTTTGTGAATAAAATGTTCCCATTTGAGAAGAAAATGGGCTCTTTTAGAAGCTTTTTCTGAGGGAGGTAGAAAAATTCAATTAACTGTTTTCGTAGCACCAGCTGGCTTTTTGGAGCAGAAAGAAATAACACCTCCCAGGAGTGAACATTTATTTCACTTCTAGTCAGAAACTCAGTCACCCGGATTCCCTAGGAAATCAGACAATGTTGATGGTAATCAGGATGACAAATAACAACACGTAATAGACATGAATTCTCACCCCTGTTACTCTCCTCTAATCTTTGTCTGTGTCTTTGTTGTTGTTGTCACCTAATGAGATTTTTTTAAAAATCTATTTCAAGTCCAGGGTCACTTCCTGTCTTGTAAGAGATAGTTACATAATGCTAAGAGTAATAATGAAAGCTTCTATTTAATTTCAAGAACTTTCACTTTTAAATGCTTACTATGCCCTAGATACTGTTATAAGTATTTCATACTATATTAGAGTATTGATATTCACAACTACTAGATGAAGTAGAGGTTAGGTGACTGTTACGTTCTTAATTGACATTTTAGATGGGAAAGTTGTCATTGAACACTATATATTTCTTTATTATTTATTTGGCTGCACCAGGTCTTAGTAGCAGCTTGCAAATCTTTAGTTGTGGCATGCGAACTCTTAGTTGCAGTATGTAGAATCTATTTCCCTGACCAGGGCTCACATCCAGGCCACCTGCATTGGGAGTGTGGAATCTTAGCCACTGGACTACCAGGGACACGCATGCTCAATCACTGAGTCATGTTTGACTCTTTGTAACCCCATGGACTATAGCCTACCAGGCTCCTCTGTCCATGGGACTTCCAAGGCAAGAATGCTGGAGTGGGTTGCCATTCCCTCTTTCAGGGGATCTTCCCGAACCAGAGATCGAACCCATATCTCCTACATTGGCAGGCAGATTCTCTACCACTGAGCCGCCTGAGAATCCCAGACCACCAGGGAAGCCCCTATATATTTCTTTCTAAGTGACTTCTTTCCACACACACCATACTCATCTTCCCTTCCTCCCTCACTAACTTTCATCTCCCCTCCTTCCTCCCTCTCTCTTCTTTTCTTCTCTCTCCACTTTCACTTTTCAGGCCACCACAGTCTGGTCTCTACTACCCTTTGCTGCTCTTGTTAAGGTCAGGAATGACCCAGGGCCCAGCTTCCAGTTCTCTGAAGCAGTTGGTATGGATTTCTAGAGCACTCTTTTTCCCTCATTGTCTCCACACTCCTATTCAATCACTTTTCCTGTGCTCTTCTCCATCTTCCCATTAAAGGTAAATGTCTCACTTTTACCTTAAAAGTTCAAGTTTCATTTATTCATAGATATTTATTAATACATATATAAATAAATGCTAAAGAATGCTCAAACTACCACACAATTGCCCTCATTTCACATGATAGCAAAGTAACGCTCAAAATTCTCCAAGCTAGGCTTCAACAGTACATGAACCATGAACTTCCAGATGTTCAAGCTAGAATTAGAAAAGGCAGAGGAACCAGAGATCAAATTGCCAACATCCTGCCTCCTGAGAAAACTGTATGCAAGTCAGGAAGCTTAGAACTGGACATGGAAAAACAGACTGGTTCCAAATTGGGAAAGGAGTACGTCAAGGCCGTATATTGTCACCCTGCTTATTTAACTTAAATGCAGAGTACATCATGGAAATGCTGGATTGAATGAAGCACAAGCTGGAATCAAGATTGCTGGGAGAAATATCAATAACCTCAGATAGGCAGATGACACCACCCTTATGGCAGAAAGCGAAGAAGAACTAAAGAGCCTCTTGATGAAAGTGGAGAAAGAGGAGAGTGAAAAAGTTGGCTTAAAACTCAACATTCAGAAAACTAAGATCATGGCATCTGGTCTCATCACTTCATGGCAAGTTGATGGGGAAACAGTGGAAACAGTGTCAGACTTTATTTTTTTAAGCTCCAAAATCACTGCATATGGTGACTGCAGCCATGAAATTAAAAGACACTTGCTCCTTGGAAGAAAAGTTATGACCAACCTAGACAGCATATTAAAAAGCAGAGACATTACTTTGCCAACAAAGGTCTGTTTAGTCAAAGCTATGGTTTTTCCAGTAGTCATGTATGGATGTGAGAGTTGGACCATAAAGAAAGCTGAGCACTGAAGAATTGATGCTTTTGAACTGAGGTGTTGGAGAAAACTCTTGAGAGTCCCTTGGACAGCAAGGAGATCCAACCAGTCCATCCTAAAGGAAACCAGTGCTGAATATTCATTGGAAGGACTGATGCTAAAGCTGAACCTCCAATACTTTGGCCACCTGATTTGAAGAACTGACTTGATGGAAAAGACCCCGATGCTGGGAAAAATTGAAGGCGGAAACAGAAGGGGATGACAGAGGATGAGATGGTTGGATGGCATCACTGACACAATGGACATGAGTTTGAGTAAACTCTGGGAGTTGGTGATGGACAGGGAGGCCTGGCATGCTGCAGTCCATGGGGTCGCAAAGAGTCGGACACGACTGAGCGACTGAACTCAACTCAACTCATATAAATAAAATGACTGGTCTGTCAGTCCTCAGGGTAATCATAAGGGAAAACTTCACCATCAACATTAATTTCCTAAAATCATCTAATCTCTGTCTTTAAATAACACAGACACAATGTCAACTCAATGCTCAGTTCAGACTGAATTCAAAACTTACGTATCCAACTGCTTATTTGACAGCTTCACTTGGATTTTGACTAGGAATTTCCCCAACTTAATATATTCAAACCCAATTCTTGAAAGCATGCCCACTACTTACATACAAACAAACCGAAATCTGCTTCTCCTCCCACATCTGATTCAAATTACTTCATTGGGTTGACTTCATCTCATAAATCTGTTCCCCATGTCTGTTATAACTGTCTTACCCCAAGACACTGTTGCCTCTTGCTGGGACCAGAATAACAGCCTCCTGTAACAGCCATGGTCCCAGGGCTCAGTCATGCTACATCCTCCTCCCAGTTCCGCCTTAATTGTCTTGCCTCATCTCTGTTTTTTTTCCACTCACACGATGCACTTCTATTATCCTGTATATTGTGTGTGTAATGTGAATTTTAAAAATACTCCAAATCCTCTCTTGCCCCTGGAACTTCAAATGCAGTTTTCTTTACCTGGGAGATTCTTTCTTGAGTTTCCTTTCTACTCTTCTTGGGCTGGGCATTGGAAAAGCACCTACACATAAAGACCTTAGAACAATGCTTCGTACATAGTAAATGCTATATACTTATAACCTTTTATCACTACTGTTATTATTTTCAGAGCTCTTTCCATGTCAGGTGTAATTCTCTTCAGAAGCCTCAAGGTTTATTTCACCAGTCCTCTACTGTGGGCATTTAAGTTGTTAATCTTCTGTTATTATAAATCTTTGTGTGTATGTTATTTCAAACATGCCTTAGATTCATTCCCAGGAAACTGACTGTCAGATGGAGAGTTGTGTGTGAAAGGCACATTAAGGTAATCTCAAGAGCTACACCTATAAGGGGATAAGGAAAGTACAGGCAGACCTCATTTTATTGTATTTTGCAGATATTGTGCTTTTCACAAACTGAAGGTCTATAGTAACCTTGCATCAAGCAAGTCTATGAGTACCATTTTTCCATCAACATTTACTCACTTCATGTCTCCGTGTCACATTTTGATTATTTTCATTATTATTATATTTGCTATGATGCTCTGTGATCAGTGATCTTTGATGTTACTGCTATGACTTGTGAAAGGCTCAGAAAATGGTTGGCATTTTTTAGCAATAAAGTATTTTTAGTTAATGTGTGTATGTTTTTAAAGACATAACTCTATTTCACATTTAATAGGCTACATATAGGGACTTCCCTAGTGGTTCAGTGGTTAAGAATCCACCTTCCAATGCAGGGGACGCTGGTTTGATACCTGGTTGGGGAACTAAGAACCCACATGCCTCAGGGCAACTAAGCCCTCACACCGCAAGAAAGACTCAGCACAGTCAAATAAAATGATGAAAAATTACTTTAAGAAATAGACCACAGTATAATATAAACATAATTTTTATATGCACTGGGAAACCAAAAAAATTCACGTGACTGATTTATTGTGATGCACGCTTTATTGCAAGTGGTCTGGAACCACACCTGCAATATCTCCATGGTACACCTATAAAATTGGGCAGACAAAGAAGCTAACTTGCAATGTGGTGACCACTGAGGCTTTAGCTGATCCATGGAGAACCCTGGAGTTAAGAAAGCTCTTTGGAGTTGTCCTGGTTTGAGACAAGAGGTTGGATATTTGTATCCCTATGTCAGCCAGTTATTGGTCACGGACCACATGCTGGTAGGGAGTCTAACCTTGGGCAAGGTGGGTCCCTGATGTTGAGGGAATTCCCAGTGAGGAACACAGCTATGTCAGCAGCCAAGATCCCCTGCAGCTTGAGGATGGGTGCCTTGGCCCTTAAGATTTGTGCCCAGTAGTGCCATATTTAACAGAGCATGGTTCTCAAACTCTGGGTTGAATCAGAATCACCAGTGCAGCTTGTTAAAATACACATTGCAGGGCCCCACTCCAGGGCCCTGATTCATTAGATCTGGAGTGAACTGAAATGCAAATGTGATACTCACGAGATGGCTTCAACTGTACAGAGGAGGAAGATTGCAATAGCCATCTGTATCCCATCTGTATATGGATGCCCCTTTGTAATATGATTTTGCTGCTGCTCCTGTCAAAAGGCGAAGTCTCTTTCTCCTTTTTAATCTTCTTTGGAAAATACAACGGTGTGCAAGTGACAATATCAGCTTCCTAAGCCTAGGTCTTAAGGTGCTATTTAATTTCTAGTTTGTTTTTTTTTCTTAGAATGCTGTGACCACTGTTTAAACATACTGGGGTTGGCCTTCTTGACAATAAAGACACCATGTGGAGAGAGATGCCCAGTTGACAAGTGAGTAGGCAATCTTGGACTACACAGTCCCAATCAGGCCACCAGGTGACTATTTCTGCATGCGTGATCCCAGCTGTGACCAGTAGAAGAACCATCCATCTGAGCAGAAACCAATTTGCCAATTCTAAGAACCATGAAAAAAAATTAATTGTTTTAAGCCATAAAGTTCTGGGGTAGTTTTTTATGCATCAGTAGTTAACTGATATAAGGAACGATACTCTAAGAGGTGGAAGAAGAACAAGATGAAAGAAATGTAATGCCTAGTTCTCCTCATGGAGCAGAAAGACCTGAATGTTCAAACTATTATGTGAGAAATAAACTTCTATCTAGTTTGAATCACATGTTACATATGTTATTTCATTGCATGCTCATATCATCTATAAAGAAAATATTAAGATATTATTTTCTTTACTTTATAAATGATGAAAAAAAAAAACTCCTAAAGATGAAGGGTAAAACACTTAGGCAGCTCAGAAGCCTGTTTGGCAAACGTCTTTGGATTGGACTGACAGGATGATTTTAGCACCATATTTTGAATTGCATCTTCTATGCAGGAAAAACAACAAAAACAATTTATTTAGCAGTTACTATTTAAGAAATAGATTAACATATTCATCCAACAAATATTTATTGAACAGTGGCTATCTGTGCCTAGGCACTTGGGATACATCATCAGACAAGATAGAAAAAGATGTCTGGTCTTGTAGAGTTCATATTTTAGCAAAGGGATACTATAAACAATAAATTTAATGTATGGATAAGAATAAAATATTTGCAAATCATATATACCTGAAAAGAGACTTGTATCCAGGATATGTAAAGAATTTTACAATTCAATAACAAAAAGACAAACCACACAATTAAAAATGGGTGAACAAGTTGAATAGACATTTCTCCCTAGAAGGAACACAAATGGCCAACAAGCACGTAGGTGTAAAAGATGTCTAACATCATGGGTCATTATAGACAGGCAATTCAAAACCACAATAAGAGACTACTTCACACTCACTAGTATGACTAGAATCAAAAAGTCAGACAATAATAAACGTTGGAGATGATGTAGAGAAATTGGAACCATCATACTTAATTGCTGGGAATGTAAAATGGTGCCTCCAGTCTGGGTAATATTAGGTTGGTGCAAAATTAATCACAGTTTTGCACTGTTGAATTTCGTTGTTTGATATTGGAAATGGCAACACACTCCAGTATCCTTGCCTGGAAAATCTCATGGACAGAGGAACCCGGTGGGCTGCAGTCCATGGGGTTGCAAAGAGTCGGGCACAACTGAGCGACTAACACAACACATTGGAACATATTCTTAAATAAATGTGGTAATGTTATGCATCATTTTAATGTGCACTTCTTGCTTTATTTTTTACTAATGACTCATTACTTCCTGTGTATTTTATATTTATTTTAGACTAGGGAAATGATGTTAGACAAAAGCAAATTTGAGCAGTTTTCTTGAGTTCAAAATGGGACGTAGAGCAGCAGAGACAACTTGCAACATCAACAACGCATTTGGCCCAGGAACTGCTAACGAATGTACAGTGCAGCGGTGGTTTAAGAAGTTTTGCAAAGGAGACAAGAACCTTGAAGATGAGTAGTGGAGTGGCCAGCCATCGGAAGTTGACAATGACAAATTGAGAGGATCATCGGAGCTGATCCTCTTACAACTACACGAGAAGTTGGTGAAGGACTCAACATCAACCATCCTATGGCTGTTTGGTATTTGAAGCAAATCGGAAATGTGAAAAATCTCTATAAGTGGGTGCCTCATAAGCCGAACAAACCATTTTTTGATTGGATTGTGACATGCAATGAAAAGTGGATTTTATATGATAACTAGTGATGACCAGCTCAGTAGGTGGACCGAGGAGAAACTCCAAAGCACTTCCCAAAGCCAAACTTGCACCAAGAAAAGGTCATGGTCACTGTTTGGTGGTCTGCTGCCCCGATCCACTACAACTTTCTGAATCCCAGCTAAACCATTACATCTGAGAAGTATGCTCAGTAAATCCATGAGATGCACTGAAAATTGCAATACCTACAGCTGGAATTGGTCAATAGAGAGTGCCCAGTTCTTCTGCTTGACAATACCTGGCTCAAAGTGGCACAACCAATGCTTCAAAAGCTGAAGGAATTGGGCTACGAAGTTTTGCCTCATCTGCCATATTCACCTGACCTCTCGCCAACTGACTACCACTTCTTCAGGCATCTCAACAACTTTTTGCGGGAAAATGCTTCCATAACCAGCCGGAGACAGATAATTCTTTCCAAGAGTTCATCGAATCCTGAAGCATGGATTTTTATGCTACAGAATTGAACAAACATTATTTCTCATTGGCAAAATTTGTTGATTATGATGGTTCTTATTTTGTCTAATAAAGATGTATTTGAGTCTAGCTATAATGAGTTAAAATTCGCAGTCTGAAACTGCAAATACTTTTTCACCAACCTAATAATGGGGCAATTCCTCAAAAGGTTAAATATAGAACTACCATGTGACCCAACATTTCCTTCCCTAGTTATAGTCCCTCAGACAACTGAAAACATCTGTGCATACATAAACCTATACACAAAGTTGATAATAGCATTAGCCATAACAGTCAAATGAACTGATTAATGAATCAATTGTGGTATATCCATATAATGAAATATTGTTTAGCAATGGAAAGGAATGAAGTACTGATACATACTACAACATAAATGAACCTTGAAAACATGCTAAGTCATATTTTTGTATGACTCTATTTACATAAAATGTCCAGAATAGGCATATATATATACAAACACACAGACACACACACACATATTATATACATGTATATATATATGCAGAAAGTGGATTAAACATTGTATGGGGCTGGGATGGATGAGGAAATGGAAGAATGATATCTAAAGTATACAGTGTTCCTTTTGAGTTGATGAATATATTTTAAAATGGATCAAAGTTGGTCAAAGGGAATGGATCCAAGGGAAGGGAAATCACCCCTCTCCTCATGAGTTCTTAACAATAAAATTTATACAAGACAGACTAATAGGAGAAAAAGAAACAAATTTTACTCTGTTCATGGAGGTCTCATAGAAAAGGGAGCTCAGAAGTGGCCAAAGAATGCAGCTTTTATACTTTTTAGATGAAGAAACAATACATTTGTGAAGAATTGACTGGACAATGGCACCGATTTTGGATGTGCATCCAGTGATTCAGAATCTGCCCTGAAATGCGGGGGACACTGGTTCAATCCCTGGTCAATCCCTACTCAGGGAACTAAGATTCCACATACTGTGGAGCAAGCCCAAGGGCCACGATTACAGAACCTATGGGCCACAGCAAAGGATTCCACATGGTGCAATGGCGCTCTCGAGTGCTGTAACTAATACCCGAAGCAGTCAAATAAATACTTTTTTTAAAAAAAACCCTCTGCTTGTAAACTGCCTTATTGATGAAAACTTGCTGTAGTTATTTTTTCTTTCTTCCCTTTTCCCCTCTCTTTAATTGGGTATCTTCCCAGCTTCACCTTGCCCAGGTGTTTTATAGGAACTTGGATTCAGCTCTTGTCCAGTGCAAGCCAGGTAAGACTGGCTGGGACTACCAACCCTAAAACTGGACCTGCATAGGTGTCTGATCAATAGCCTTTTGAAGTCAGAGGGCCAGAAAACTTCCCCCTCAGGTCATGCTAACTGCCTTCACATTGGAATGTGCAGAAGCATGTAATGCAGATGTAGCAACACAAAACACTGATTACCTCACCCTTCCCCCATGTTTGTTCTATAACGATCCCAGCCCCCTTGTCCTCAGGGAGGCAGGCTTGTTCTCCTGTCTCATCTCTCGCCTGCCTCAGGAACAAACACTTTCTCGACTGCAGCCTCGGTGTCTCAGTGTTTGGCTTGTGGTGCATTGGGTAAATGGACCTGGTTCAATAACAGGAGGGCACTTTTCACATGAGAGATTTATTTCCTGCTTTCACAGAGACAGAAAGAAGGGTTAGAGTGTCCCTCTTGGCCATTTCTTAAGTACTTTACTTAAAATTATCCACATGCCATTAAGGCACATTTTGGGGCCCTGGGTCCCAACAGAATGATGGCTGCACAACTCTGTAAATAAAGGGGTCCCCCAGCCTCCAGGATCTAATGTCTGATGATCTGAAGTGGAGTTGATAAAATAATAATAGAAATAAAGTGCTGAATAAATGTAATGGATTTGAATCATCCTGAAAACACTTCCCCCTTACCCCTGCTCATGGAAAAATTGTCATTCATGAAACCAGCCCCTGGTGCCTAAAAGGTTGGGGACCACTGCTATAAGCCACTGAAGTGTGTAAAACAGGTAAATTTTATGGCATGTGTCAACTGAAAAAGTGCACAAGTTAAAGCTGAGAATTCTGTTTTATTTGGCAGACACTGAGGATTTAGGTCCAGAACACAACCTCTCAGATAGCTCTCAAGGATTGTTGTGAAGAGATAAGGGAGGATCCAGGATATATAGGAGTTTTTGCAAAAGAAAACAAACAAATAGAAAAAAGTTGGTTGGAACATTCGAAGGTTACTGTTAATTAAAAAAAAAAAAATCAGCTATCTCAAGTTAATGAATTTAGCACTTTCCAGGGCCAGTAACCCACTTTTCCAAATCCTGAATTCCTTCAAAGTAGATCACGAGATACAGTTACGGTGGCTGATAACTTGAAGGCCACAACACCTATTGTTACTGATATGGCAGGTGACACTCATAGTTCACAGTGCCTCCTCTTGGTCATACATTTGACCAACATTTGGGAGGCAGTTTATGGGCATTTGGGCATTTTGTCCCATTCTGCTAGGAAGGTTCATTCCTAGATCAGGTCAAGATTCTGTTAATAGGCTGCTCAAGGTGCTAATTCTTCGAATCAGAACTTTTTGAAATCTAAAGTTCTCTGGGTCACCTGTCTTACTATTTTATTATGATCTAGGAAATGTTCTCTCTTGTTGCTTTTTCCCATTTTTAGGGTTGCACTATTACAATTAGGGGGCTTCCCAGGTGGCACTAGTAGTAAAGAACCCACCTGCCAATGCAGAAGATGTTAAGAATTACATGTTAAGAGTTATATGATCAACTGCCTCAAGACTTTTAGCCATCATTAATTTTGCTAAAGACCTGGCCCCAGTGGGTAATGAAAGAGATAGCCTTGTTTGGGTGAGGGAGCCTTTCCAGTGGTTTGAGTTCAAAAAACATCTGCCCTCCCCTCCCTCTTCCACCCTCCCCTATTTTTTTCTCCCTGAATTTCAGGTTTTATTTGATCCACCTAATTAGGCTCTGACAGATTAAAGTGGGCTATATTTGCATTTCTAATTTGTTGAGATTTGCAAGACAAAGATAGTTGCCTTTAATTCCCCAAAGGATTGGTCTGCTACCTAAATGATATTAAAAGATTGATTGGCCCAATTCTACTTTCTTTAATTTGTTTTTTATATTGGTGAGAATATTTCCAACTAAATAGAAAATTAAAAGTTCCATGTTCTAGAATTTTAGGGTTTAATTTATCATGCCTTCAAAGGCTTGTATAAGACATTCAACAAAGGCCCTCTTTCTGAGTGCACAGGTTAGACACGGAGTAAAATCTCTAATAATTTTTGTATTAGCCCTTGAACGTTAGCTCTCAGTTTTACTTCACAGGTTTGGGTAACTCTACTGGCTTTCTTTAGCATGTTTAGTTAATATTCTGTAAGGAGTAGATTCAAATGATCTGTTTTATAACATCAAGCAAATGAAGCATTCCCCAGTGAAATGTGTCTATCCTATAATATAACTAAGCAAAAGAGTTGCAACCATCTTGTATAAAGCTTGTTTAAATAAACCAATTTTTATAAACTCTCATCTCAATCCCATCAACATTTATAACTTTACCTCTAGTTTCCCTTAAGAACCAGTCAACAAGTCTTGGTCTTATAAGGAGTCCTGGAAGCTTTCCTTACTTTTTATCACCCAATCACTGAATCTATGTTGTATCAAAGGCTTTGGGGGCCCCATTGAGGGGTTGAGCCAAGGAACTCAGATCCTTTTGTCAATCTTTTAACTTGAATAATTGGCCTGTTGCTTCAGATAATTGTTGTTTAGGTATTTCTTTCAGCCTTTCAAATATAATTTGATTGCTTCATTTTTTAACTTTTTATTTTGTATTGGGGTATAGCTGATTAACAAACAATGTTGTGACAGTTTCAAGTGATCAGCGAAGGGACTCAGCCATACATATACATGTAACTTTTCCCCCCAAACTCCTCTCCCATGCAGGCTGCCACATAACATTGAGGAGAGTTCCACGAGCTATACAGTAGGTCCTTGCTGGTTATCCATTTTAAATATAGCTGTGTGTATATGTCCATCCCAAACTCCCTAACTACCCCTTCCCCCAGCAACCTTAAGTTCATTCTCTAAGTCTGTGCTTCTCTTCCTGCTTTGTAAGTTCATTTGTATCACTTCTTTTTAGATTCCACGTATAAGGAATGTCGTATGATATTTCTCTTTTTCTGTGTGACTTAACTTCATTCAGTAGACAATCTCTAGGTCCATCCACTTTACTGCAAATAGTATTATTTCATTTCTTTTTTCATGGCTGAGGAGTATTCCGCTGTGTCTATTTACCACATCTTTATCCATTCCTCTGTCAATGGATATGTAGGTTGTTTCCATGTCTTGGCTATTGTAAACAATGCTGCAGTGAACACTGGGCTACATTCATCATGTTTTTCTTAAGATATATGTGCAGGAGTGGGATTGCTGGATCATATGGTATCTCTAATTTTAGTTTTTTAAGTAACCTCCATACTGTTCTCTATAGTAGCTGGTGTTAAACTAAAGGAGTTCTTAGGTTAACAATTATATATATATAATGGTTCTCCAATTTAAAGGATCCATCATCTATCCTTGAGAGTTGGCAAGTAAGACAAAAGCCTGCTCAGAATCAATTGACTTCCAAATGTACACTATATATGCATCTTCCAGATGGCAGAGATCAAGTTGTCAACACACACACACAACACCTATGAAAATCAGGTAGAACATTTATATCTCAAAGGCACAGGGAGAGAAATGAGAATTCCCACCTAGAAGGGCTTTTGTTTCTTTAAGGTCAGTATTTTGAAAAGATCTTTTAATCAAGCTAGGTTTCTCTAACTTTACTGCATATGTGATAAAAGAACTTCATCTTAGTCATTTTCAGGGCAAGATTTCCTTTAATTCCCAGTTAACTGAGGATAACCTACTCAGTGTCAAAAGAGAGCAAAATCTCCCTAGTGCCTTTCAACTGAGGCTCAGGTACCTCTTCTTGAAACTAAATTTCAGTGATCACCTATTCCTCCAGAAAGAAGTTAAACATCACCATATGAAACTCTGGATCAGCAGCCAGTAATGGGAGATCCAAGAACCAGGAAAGACTCACTGAAATTTGTCTGGACTCTCAGAAGAGACAGAAGGACACAAGAGGTCTCTTTTGGTACCACACTCTGGATCCTCATATGCAAAGGAGAGAAGACTGCTCCACGTCCCTTCACAGTCTCCAAAACTGTCAACTGAAAAAAATAATGCACAACCTAAAGGTTGAGAATTATGTTTTGTTTGGCAGACATACTGAGGACTTAAGTCCAAAAGACAGATTCTCAGAGAGCTCTGAGGGACTGCTCTGCAGAGGTAAAGGGGGAGCCAGGATATATAGGAGTTATTACAAATAAATAAATAAAACATCAACAGCAGAGATAAGAGATTATTGTTATTAAAGAAAACCAGACAGCTCAAGTTAATTGATTTAGCATTTTTCTATGTGTGGGAAGATGCAAGAGTCTGGGTCCATTGAAATCATTCCTTTGATATGCACCTGAACAGTATCGTATTCTTTGACGTCCTGAATCTCCTTAGGGTGCACAATCGGGTTTGGGTGCAGTGGATGATGGCATGATAGCTGTAACATCCTTTGTTTACTGACATGGCAGGTGACATTTTCCAAATACGTATGTAAATTGTATCTCAATAAAGCTGTTTTTAAAATAGAGAAGGGGTGATGAATTGAGCAGTGCAGGTATCTGAAGGAAGAACATTTGTTACTCTCAAACTGAGTTTGCCTGGGTGTGTGTCAAGTCAAAAGATACAACCAAGCCAAAGAGCAGGAAGAGGAAGGATTTATTGTTTGCAGCAAGTTAGGAGAACACCAGGGATTTTTCTCGAAGCAGCAAAATTGGGGAAGTTTTAAGCTAAAGTATGTGCATATTCATGAAAAGGCTTGGGTGGTATATACATATTCATGAAGGGGCTTGAGCTGAAAATTCGACATAGAATTGGGACAAAAGTCAAAAGAGTCCAAGCTTTAGTTGATTGAAGTCACAAGGCTCAGAAAATGTCAGCATCATCATCCTTGAGGTTCTAGTATATCTGGTGGTGGAGCTGCTGGAGGAGGGTTTAAATTCTGCAAAATGGCTCAGGAAAGTGCTTCCGACTAGTCTTTACCATTAAAACAGAACTGAGAGTCTTTACAGCTGATTCATATCTTTGCTATTGTTACTTGTCTTTCCTGATAACAGTCATTTCTTTGTTCTTTTGTTCCCTTAGGACTGTTAGTTACTGAGACTTGTTCAAGGGCTAGCACTGTGGCCAGGCTTAGATTCCAAAAAGGTTTAGGCCAAAAATGGCTTCTCTTATGTCAAGAAAGCTGTGCCTGATTCCCTTTCTCTTTTTTCTGACCCTGACTTCAATGAACTAACACTTGGTTTCTGTCCACCTTTGTCCAAATTCTATGCTGAATTCTTCTCTGCTCAAGCCCCTTCATGAATATGCACATAGTCCTAGCCTAAAACTTCCCCAAGTTTGCTGTTCAGGGAGATACTGCTTTGGGAAAAATCCCAGGTGTTCTCCTTACTTGCTGCAAGAAATAAACCATTTCTTCTCCCCCTCTTTGGCTTGGGTATTTCTTTTGACTCAACACCCATCAGGAGGGAAACCCAGTTTCAGAACACATGCTGTATTGGGAAATAAACCATGGCCTGGCAGGGCAAAAGCTGAGAGAGAGAGTCTGGTTGGGAGACTGTAATCCATAAACAGATTGTAGGGGAACAGAATTTGCCAACCCCAAAATATGTCTGTTTGGAATGACATATTTTAAGCTGGTTATAATTATTATTTTAAGCTGGTTATTGTCTAAGAAGCAACAGACATGGGGGAAACTCTGGAAACCAAACAGGAGTTTCTCTTTTGTGAGCAACATTCACATTTGTAAGGGAAACCTCCATTTGTAAGAATCTCTCTTGCTGTGTATCAGGAAGAGGAGGATGACTAAATCTCTAGAAACTCTTAATAGAGAAGGCATTGACTTAAATCTGAATAACAATTTTACTCTTGTTTACTGTGCTTTTCCTCGTCACCTCTCCTAAATGACTATGCCCACTCTCAACATCCTCTTCTGTCTTTCGCTGAGGATGGTATTTAAGGTGAGGGCTTTGGCCGTTTTGGCAAACTACAAAGTTTTTCTGGGTCTCTCCCTTGTATACATATTATTCAACTTTTATTTAATTTTTTCCGGTTAATATGAACATGTATTATAATATATGTACCAGTTTAATCCATAGAGCAGCTAGAAGAACCTAGAAAGATAAAGGAAAATTTCTTCTTCCCTGATAAGATGATGGTGAACTGAGGCATTATTGATAGACAGTAATGGAGATGGTAATTAGCTGGATTCTGGAAACATTAATTCATTTAATCCTCACAATAACCCTAGGAGATAGCTAATAACATCATGCCTACTTTTCTGATGAGGAAACTGAGGCACTGTAATTTCATAGCTTCCAATGTCAAGTAAGGAATAATCAGTAAAACTGGGAGCTAAACCCAGGCAGTCTGGGTCTGAAGTCTGTGCTTTTTCATCACCCTGGTCTTTCCCTCTGAAAGTTCATCCATTGTCACCTGTGCTTCTCAGTTCCTGTATGTGAAAATACGGAAAATTTTAAAGGCATGAAGGCCACAGCTGTATGCTAGACTTCTCTTTCCTATAATGATCAATGTTCCTGGGGCTTGTTCTAACAACTTAGGGCCTCTGTGCTAAGTCAAGTCACTTTAGTTGTGTCCAACTCTGTGTGACCATATGGACTGTAGCCTGCCAGGCTTCTTTGTCCATGGGATTCTCCAGGCAAGAATTTGTTCATTTGCTCAGTTGTGTCCGACTCTTTGTGATTCCAAGGACTGCAGCATGCGAGGCTTCCCTGGCCTTCACCATCTCCCAGAGTTTGCTCAAACTCATGCCATGATACCATCCAACCATCTCATTCTCTGTTGCCCCCTTCTCCTCCTTCCTTCCATCTTTCCCAGAATCAGAGTCTTTTCCAATGAGTTGGCTCTTTGTATCAAGTGGCCAAAGTACTGGAGCTTCAGCTTCAGCATCAGTCCTTTCAATGAATATTCAGGGTTGATTTCTTCATGATTGACTGGTTTGATCTCCTTGCAGTCTAAGGGACTCTCAAGAGTCTTCTCCAACACCACAGTTAGAAAGCAACAATTCTTCGGGGCTAGAATACTGGAGTGGATTGCCATGCCCTCCTCCAGGGGATCTACGCAACCCAGGGATAGAACTGGCATCTCTTATGTCTCCTGCACTGGCAGGGAGGTTCTTTACCACTAGCACCACCTATATGGAAACAATTTTTTTCCATGAAAAATGAGCCAGCATCATTACTAAACTAAAAACCTTGGTCTAAAATTAGAATTAAAAAAAAATGTTGAAAAATAGGCAGTACTGTAACAAGGAATAAGAAAATAAATGTCATGGAAAGAGAAACTAACAAGTAACACAATTTAGAATTAAACTGTGAGCCTTTGTGTATCAGAAGTTTTGTTTCTACTACAAGCCTAGATAATGGGAGTGAAATCCTTTTCACTTTTTAAAGCTGTTTGAGTTGAACCATTGTGTAGCTCTTACTACTTGCTCTGATGACATACCTTAACTGCAATCCTGTCAGCTCATTCTGGCTCCAGGCTGGCCCATGTCCAAGTTTTCTATAAGTCCAAATTTTTGAATTGGAAGGAAATTGCATGTGATTGTTTTCTCTTTTGCTTCCTATAAACAATGGTCTACCAAAGAGAAATCAGAGCATTTCACCAGAATCTGTACATTGCTCCCCCTTCCTCTCCTCCTTTTTCCCTCATCCTCTTTGAATCTCATCCATACTCCCTCCATTTGAAAAAGAATACTCCATTTCCAATTCTACTTTGTGTTTCAGCTCCTCTTGGTCAGGTGAAACTCATCTCTGTTACCGTTTCTGTGAATCCCTTCCCCCATGCCCAGGGTAGCAGGTGCCATCTTGCAGCTGGAGGGGAAAGCCAAGAAGAAACCTGACCTCCTTCCTCTACTCTTATATGAGATGTTTATCATTTATTATTATTTTTAAATATTTTAAAAATATGTATTTGTATTTATTTACTTTGCTGTGCCAGCTCTTAGTTGCGGCATGTGGGATCTTCTAACTGCAGCATGTGAACTCTTAGTTGCATGCAGGATCTAGTTTCCTGATGAGGGATTGAACCTGGACCCCCTGCATTGGAAGTGCAGAGTCTTATCCACTGAACCACCAGGAAAGTTCCCAGATGTTTCAATTATTTCACAGCTTCAATTTAGCTTTCTACTAGATAAGAAGGTATCCTCAGGGATTAAGTAATTAGCAACTTCACCTCCTTTCTTTCTTTTCCCTGGTGTTGGGCTAGGGAAGGGGTGGGGTGAGAATAGATGATGGTTTTACCTCCAGTTGACCTGGTACCTAGCTGCAGTGGGCCTGAAACCAAGTTCCCATATTGAGTTTATGATTAATCTCTCTATCCAAAACTTTATTCCTTTTCTTGACCTCTCTAATCTCAATCCTGTGCTGACTGAACACTAATTAGAGTCGGATGAGTAAAAGTGCTGTTGTAATTATCATCATTTAATTCAAACTCAAAGTTTGTTCCTCCAAGGTAAGACAAGCTAACAGGCCGTAGAGCCATGGACCACCTGGCCAGAGAATCCTGAACCGAGACATTCTCATTATCAAAACCAAGACTAAGAAATGTCACAAGATGATGGTCAACCTCAGGTACTTTGTTCTTCCCCTTTAAAAACCTGCAAACTCAAAGACTAAGTCTGAGTGGATCTGGGGCTTGTCTCCATTCTCTCGCTTAACCTCCTGCAGCAAAACCTCACTTTGCTGCAAACACCTGCTATCAAGAATTGGACTTTCTATGCTGTGGACATGAAACTGCACACGTCAGATTGAGACTCAAACCCAATTACACTTTAGATGGAACTTGAACCCCAATCTCTAGCTTAGAAGGGGACTCAAACCCACAATCTCCCAGCTGAAATTGCATGGACACCTGGTCTCAGGACTTAATGAAACTCAGTTCCCATATGTCTCAGTACAGAAGGAATTCAGCAAGAGGCAAAGTGATAAGCAAGAAGTAAATTTATTAGTATAGGACACCTGTGAGGGATACAAGCAGGCGGGCAAGGGAGTTCTGTCCCAAGAACTAAGTGGGAAAGCAAGTTTACTGAAAAAGATACACACACCATAGACAGAATGCAGTCTGTCTCAGTGGGTAAGAGGGCTTGGGAGAAACACACTGTACAGAATGTGGGCCATCTCAAAATATGAGGTGATTGGTTTTTATGGTCAAGGTTATCTTACAGGTTAATGTGTTTGAGAGGATAATTCCAACTATTTTGGAGAGGGGAGGTGATTTCTAGGAATTGGGCCATAGCCCAACTAACTGCTCTTTTATGATCAGCCTTGGAACTATCATGGTGCCTATGGACATGTCATTTAGCAAATGTATAACAGAGAATGTATAAAGAGGCTCAAGTTCCCCTGGAAGTTGATTCTTCTGCCATCTTGGGTCTAATCAGTTCTAACCAGTTTATGTCATATCCTCAATGGTTATGTCATTTTTTTAAAGGTTGCGCCCTGCCTCTTTCCTTCTTGTCTCAGGCACAAGAGCCCATTGCTCAATTGCAAGGTTCTCTACATCTGAATTCCCTTGATCTCACTGTCCTCAAGCAATCAAGCCCTTCCCTCCAGAGCTCAGAAAACAAAGAACCCTGTAGGAATCAGGAACCACTTTCCAAAATAACAGTTACATTTTCCCATTGCGACCTGAGGTCATGGTAATGGTAACCACCACCACCATCAGTCACTAATCTTTCTTCTTTATGGAATTGAAACCAGTTTCTAGTTTTATAAAATACTGTAGATACTTTTTGTCATTTATTTCCTTAGTTTAACCTGTTTAAGTATTTTTCCTGTTCAAAAAATAAAAAATAAAAAGCAATACATTTTTGTCAATGGAATATATATATATTTAGTTGGGTGGCAAAATATAAATATCTTGTCTTCTCTTGCATGCATGTGTTTTTGAGGCTAGAGTTTTGCATGCACAGCTGATATCTGCTTCTACAGCTTTTGTTAAATTCAGTTCAACTGAAGTCCTTGCTTTCTCCAAGCTGTTTCTTTATGGTGACATTATTCTGCTGTAATTGATGGAAGCACCCAACAATGTGCTGGTATATTAAACGAAAATTGTATTTGGGAAGCCTAAGTTACTCTGATTTAAAAAAAAACGCACAGTATGTCTACTAAAGCAATTCAATTCTCTGACACATCTGGCTTATGTTGCTATTGCTTTCTTGAGTTTTTTAAAAATGCATTTGCCTGCATTTAAAATCTATCTCAGACTCAGGAGGAGAACATACTTTATGTTTCTGCAGAGTTGTGTTTCATCACAAAACTAAAAAACAGTAGACAAAACTCTGTGTTATCTGCTCACCATATCAAATCTCTACTGTATTGTTAATTGGAATTAAAGGAGGGCCAAGAAATCAGGCGCAGCCATGGACACATGGCTGCCACTGTGATAAAGTTGTTTTATGAGATGGATAACAGGGCCTGTTTCCTCAGAAATATGTGACACTGTGACAGAAAAGGATGATGTGACACTGTGACAGAAAAGTGTCTGATGTGTGGACAATTCTCTTCATGAATCCTGAAGATCTGATCTATCTCCTTTGCATTTCACTGAGAAAGGAATTTAAGTTCTATCCAGATTAGTATTTCTGAATTGATCAAAATTGAAAAACAGCATTACATCTTTTTCTTCTCCTTAGGATATTTGTTAAATCTTTGTTTGCATGGAGAGAAGCTGTCCTTAGGAGAAGCAGAATTCAGTACCATGTACCACGGTACTGAGTTAATACAAGGTCTGCTCCACCAGCACTGCTGGGGTTTTTTTTTTTACTGTCATAAACCATCTGGAATCTCCCAACAAGACTGAATATTGTGTAAATGGCATTTCAAAACAAGCAGGTCTGCTTTAAATCCGCTTCAAGATGGTTTGTACTGGAAAACTGAAAGATTGCTGCTGTCTTCTTTGTTCAGTTGCTAAGTCGTGTCTGGCTCTTTGCAACCCCATGGACTGTAGCACGCCAGACTCCTCTGTCCTTCACTATCTCCCAGAGTTTGCTCAAATACATGTCCATTGAGTCATTGATGTTATATAACCATCTCATCCTCTGCCACCCTATTATACTTTTACCTTCAATCTTTCAGGTGGACAAAGTATTGGAGCTTCAGCATCAGCATCAGTTCTTCCAATGAATATTCAGGATTGATTCCTTTAGATTGACTGGTTTGATCTCCTTGTAGTCCAGGGACTCTCAAGAGTCTTCTCCAGGACCACAGTTGGAAAGCATCAGTTCTTCAGTGCTCAGCCGTCTTTATAGTCCAACTCTCACATCTGTACATGACTACTGGAAAAACCACAGCTTTGACTATACGGACCTTTGTTGGCAAAATGATGTCTCTGTCTTTTAATATGTTGTCTAGGTTTGTCATAGCTTTCCTTCCAAGGAGCAAGGGTCTTTTAATTTCATGGCTGTAGTCACCATCTGCAGTGATTTTGGAGCCCAAGAAAATAAAATCTGTCACTGCTTCCACTTTTTCCCCATCTATTTGCCATGAAGTGATGGAACCAGATGCCATGATCTTTCTGAATTTTAAGTCAGCTTTTTCACTCTCCTCTTTCACCATCATCAAGAGGCTCTTTAGTTCCTCTTCATTTTCTGCCATTACATTGGTATCATCTGCCTATCTGAGGTTGTTGATATTTCTCCTGGCAATCTTGATTGCAGTTTGTGATTCAGCCAGCCTGGAACTGGTCATAGCAAACACCCTTTTCCAACAACACAAGAGACCAATCTACACATGGACATCACCAAAGTGTCTTTACTGAAATCAGATTGATTATATTCTTTGCAGTTGAAGATGGAGAAGCTCTATACAATCAGAAAAAACAAGACCTGGAGCTGACTGTGGCTCAAATCATGAGCTCCTTATTGAAAATTCAGGCTTACATTGAAGAAAGTAGAGAAAACTGAAAGGACTTGATCATAAAAAACTGTGAGCCGGACCCTGAGGGTAAGGTCAAAAGTATTTCCAATCTTCATAACTTGAGACTCATGAGACAGAACAATTCCATGTGGCAACAATGACAGCTGGAAAAGGAAGGTGCCTGGGCAGCAGGGAGGCAGTGGGGAAGGACTCTAGCCCCCACTTGCCACTTAGCAGCTCTGTGGCACATCCTCCAGTAATACCTGTATGATCCTCTCCCCTGGAGGGTAGCGATGATCTATGACTTACTTCTAATCCATTAAACATGGCAAACATGATGAGATGTCAATTATGGCACATTATATGGCAACGGTGTTATGATGTCGCCTTAAGACTATCCAAGTAGACTGGAGTTTTAGAGTGTTAGGTTCTCTTTCAGGCCTTGAAAAAAACAGTCATATGAGCTGCCTATGTGGTGGCCTTGAGTGAAGCCTTGAGTGAGGGTGGCCTTCAGCTAATGTCCAGGAAGAAGCTGAGGCCCTGTCTCATGTTTGAAAGGAAATGAACTTTGTCAACAAAGAGACTGAGCTTGGAGGTGGAGTCTTCCCCAGGCAAGAATCCAGACAAGAATGGGGCCCATCTGACACTGTGACACAGCTTTGTGAGACCCTGAGTAGTAGACCCTAGGCACAGCCTCTAACCCAGCTGTGCCAAGATCCCTCCCATGGGAACTTTAAGGTATTTAGTGTGTTGTTGAAGGGCACTGTTTGTGGTCATTCTTTAAGTAGCAATAGAAAGTTAATTGTCCAGAGCAAGTACTTTCCCCTGAGTCTCAGTTTCCTCATTTATGTAGTAGGGATGACAGTACCTACTTATACATAGGTTTAATCAGCAAGTGAAATAATGGCTCTTGATAACATGTCCCTGTTTTGTGGTATTATTAGTAATCTCATTGTTTTTCTGGGTCAGTCAATTCAGCTCAGTCACTCAGTCGTGTCCGACTCTTTGCGACCCCATATACTGCAGCACGCCAGGCCTCCCTGTCCATCACCAATTCCTGGAGCTTACTCAAACTCATGTCCATTAAGTCAGTGATGCCATCCAGCCATCTCATCCTCTGTCTTCCCCTTCTCCTCCCTCCTTCAATCTTTCCCAGCATCAGGGTCTTTTCAAATGAGTCAGTTCTTCCTATCAGGTGGCCAAAGATTGGAGTTTTAGCTTCAGCGTCAGTCCTTCCAATGAATATTTAGGACTGATTTCCTTTAGGATGGACTGGTTGGATCTCCTTGCAGTCCAAAGGACTCTCTAGAGTCTTCTCCAACACCACAGTTCAAAAGCATTAATTCTTCGGTGCTCAGCTTTCTTTATAATCCAACTCACATATCCATACATGACCACTGGAAAAACAATAGCTTTGACTAGATGGAGCTTTGTTGGCAAAGTAACGTCTCTGCTTTTTAACATTCTGTCTAGGTTGGTCATAGCTTTTCTCCCAAGGAGCAAGCATCTTTTAATTTCATGGCTTCAGTCACCATCTGCAGTGATTTTGGAGTCCCCCCCAAAAAAGTCTGTCACTGTTTCCATTGTTTCCCCATCTATTTGACATGAAGTGAAGGGACTGGATGCCATGATCTTAGTTTTCTCAATGTTGAGTTTTAAGTCAACTTTTTCACTCTCCTCTTTCACTTTCATCAAGAGGCTCTTTAGTTTTTCTTTGCTTTCTTCTATAAGGGTAATGTCACCTGCATATCTGAGGTTATTAATATTTCTCCTGAAAATCTTTTTTTTTTTTTTTTTTAGATATTTGAAATACAACTTTATTCTGATTCTAAACGAAAAGGAATGGGAATGACAGTAACAAACAAGATTCCACCTCTCAATATTGTCATGTGACTATAGCAGTCTTATATTTGAAACTCAAGGAGGAAACAACTGTGTTCCAAAACACCTAAATATGCAGGTCCAAAAAATGAAGGTATTTTTTTTTTTTTAAACTGCCACATTCACTCCAAAGCCCATCCATCTCCTTCAGCATCCAAAGATTAAGCACATGTTCTGCTTAGCTATATAATAAAGTGGCAAACACGCTGCACCACTGACATCACAGGACAGTTGCCTATAAAACTAGACTTCTGACGCTGGGCCCCAGCTTCACTTTCTCACAGGTCATCATCTTCATCCGGGAGAGCAGTTGTCTGAGCAACCTCTAAATCGTGCTCGTACTGTGCTGCCAAGGCTGGGTCCATGACCACCTCTGGCGGGGCAAAAGCAGGCATGGCGACAAACTCCAAGTTAGGGTCTCCAATCAATTTTCTAGCAAGCCAGAGGAAGGGCTTTTCAAAGTTGTAGTTACTTTTGGCAGAAATGTCATAGTACTGAAGATTCTTCTTTCGGTGGAAGACAATTGACTTTGCCTTAACCTTTCTGTCCTTAATATCCACTTTGTTGCCACACAACACAATTGGGATGTTCTCACACACTCGTACCAGATCTCTATGCCAGTTAGGCACATTCTTGTAAGTAACTCTTGATGTTACGTCAAACATTATAATGGCACACTGAGCTTGTATATAATAGCCATCTCTCAGTCCACCAAATTTCTCCTGACCAGCTGTATCCCATACATTGAACTTAATAGGTCCTCTGTTGGTATGGAACACAAGCGGATGGACCTCAACACCCAAGGTAGCTACATACTTCTTCTCAAATTCACCAGTCAGATGACGCTTCACGAATGTAGTTTTTCCAGTACCACCATCACCAACCAAAACAAGTTTGAACTGAACTTGGGGTTCTCCTTGGGCAGCCATCGCGATGTTACTTCCAGAAGCGTCTCCGCGCCCGTCTGACTGAGCTCTCCTGAAAATCTTGATTCCAGCTTGTGCTTCATCCAGCCCAGCGTTTCTCATGATGTACTGTGTATATAAGTTAAACAAGCAGGGTGACAATATGCAGCCTTGAGATATTCCTTTGTTGTTCCATGTCCAGTTCCAACTGTCACTTCCTGACCTGCATACAGATTTCTCAGGAGGAAGGTCAGGTGGTTTAGTATTCCTTTGTTGTTCCATGTCCAGTTCCAACTGTCACTTCCTGACCTGCATACAGATTTCTCAGGAGACAGGTCAGGTGGTTTAGTAATCCCATCTCTTGAAGAATTTTCCACAGTTTGTTGGGATCCACACAGTCAAAGGCTTTGGCATAGTCAATAAAGCAGAAGTAGATGTTTCTCTGGAACTCCTTTGCTTTTTTGATGATCCAACGGATGTTGGCAACTTGACCTCTGGTTCCTCTGCCTTTTCTAAATCCAGTTTGAACATCCGGAAGTTCACGGTTCACACACTGTTGAAGCCTGGCTTGGAGAATTTTGAGCATTACTTTACTAACGTGTGAGATGAGTGCAATTGTGCAGTAATTTGCACATTCTTTGGCATTACCTTTCTATGGGATTGGAATGAAAACTGACTTTTTCCAGTCCTGTGGGCACAGCTGAGTTTTACAAATTTGCTGGCATATTGAGTGCAGCACTTTCACAGAGTCATCTTTTAGGATTTGAACTAGCTCAACTGGAATTTCATCACCTCCACTAGCTTTGTTCATAGTGATGGTTCCTAAGGCCCACTTGACTTCACATTCCAGGATGTCTGGCTCTAGGTGAGTGATCATACCATCGTGATTATCTGAGTCGTGAAGATCTTTCCTTTATAGTTCTTCTGTGTATTCTTGCCACCTCTTCTTATATCTTCTGCTTCTGTTAGGTCCATACTATTTCTGTCCTTTATTGAGCCCATCTTTGCATGAAATATTCCCTTGGTATCTCTGATTTTCTTGAAGAGATCTCTAGTCTTTCCCATTCTATTGTTTTTCTCTATTTCTTTGCACTGATCACTGAGGAAGGCTTTCTTATGTCTCCTACTGCTATTGCTATTCTTTGGAACTCTGCATTCAAATGGGTATATCTTTCCTTTTCTCCTTGGCCTTTTGCTTCTCTTCTCTTCACAGCTATTTGTAAGTCCTCCTCAGACAGCCATTTTGCTTTTTTGCAATTTTTTTCCATGGGTATGGTCTTGCTCCCTGTCTCCTGTACAATGTCATGAACCTTTGTCCACAGTTCTTCAGGCACTCTGTCTATCAGATTTAATCCTTTGAATCTGTTTCTCACTTCCACTGTATAATCGCAAGGGATTTGATTTTGTTCATACCTGAATGGTCTAGTGGTTTTCCCTACTTTCTTCAATTTAAGCCTGAATTTGGCAATAAGGAGTTCATGATCTGAGCCACAGTCAGCTCCTGGTCTTGTTTTTGCTGACTGTATAGAGCTTCTCCATCTTTGGCTGCAAAGAATATAATCAATCTGATTTCAGTATTGACCATCTGGTAATGTCCATGTGTAGAGTCTTTGCTTATGTTGTTAGAAGAGGGTGTTTGCTATGACCAGTGCGTTCTCTTGGCAAAACTCTGTTAGCATTTGCCCTGCTTCATTCTGTACTCCAAGGTCAAATTTGCCTGTTATTCCAGGTATTTCTTGACTTCTTACTTTTGCATTCTAGTCCCCTATAATGAAAAGGACGTCTCTTTTGGGTGTTAGTTCTAGAAGGTCTTGTCCATCCTCATAGAACCACTCAACTTCAGCTTCTTCGGCATTACTGGTTGGGGCATAGACTTGGATTACTCTGATATTGAATGGTTTGCCTCAAAAATGAACAGAGATCATTCTGTAATTTTTGAGATTGCATCCAAGTACTGCATTTCAGACTCTTTTGTTGACTATGAGGGCAACTCCATTTCTTCTAAGGGATTCTTTCCCACAGTAGTAGATATAATGTTCATCTGAGTTAAATTCACCCATTCCAGTCCATTTTAGTTTGCTGATTCCTAAAATATCAGTGTTCACTCTTGTCATCTCATCTTTGACCACTTCCAGTTTGCCCTGTCATAGACCTAACATTCCAGGTTCCTATGCAATATTGCTCTTTACAGCATCAGACCTTGTTCCTATCACCAGTCACATCCACAACTGGGTGTTGTTTTTGCTTTGGCTCTGTCTTGTCATTCTTTCTGGAATTATTTCTCTACTGATCTCCTGTAGCATATTGGGCACCTACTGAGGGGGGAGTTAATCTTTCAGTGTCTATCTTTTTGCCTTTTCATACTGTTCATGGGGTTCTCAAGGCAAGAAGATTGAAGTGGTTTTCCATTCCCTTCTCCAGTGGACCATGTTTTGTCAGAACTCTCCACCATGACCTGTCTGTCTTGGGTGGCCCTACACGGCATGGCTCATAATTTCATTGAGTTAGACAAGGCTGTAGTCCATGTGACCAGATTGGTTAGTTTTCTGTGATTGTGGTTTTCAGTCTGTCTGCCCTCTGATGGAGAAGGATAAGAGGTTTATGGAATCTTCCTGATGGGAGAGACTGACTGTGGGGGAAACCGGGTCTTGTTCTGATGGGCGGGGCCATGCTCAGTAAATCTTTAATCCAATTTTCTGTTTTCTGGGTACGTGATCCTATTAGACATACCGTACCGCTGGACAGACATTAGAGGAAATGACCCAACTCCTGGGCCAATCGGAGAAGTTGGGCAAGAGGCAAACCATGTGGCCAACACACCCAACGGGCAATGCTGAAGATTGGAAAGGCAAGGGTTGAGGCCTGACAGGTGGATGAAACACTGAGTCAGAGCAGAATTCCAAATGTGTGATGCTGAAAAATCTGATAGCAGGCAGTTAGGTGAGCTGTGGCCAGACCAGGGCAGAGTAATGAAGCCCAGAGCACCAGGCTGGGTGTCAGGAACTGAAGACTGCCCTGGGCCCTAGTCCTCAGGCGCCCAGGGAAAACCATGATGAGTTAAGGGAGATACGGCCAGCTGTCCTTCAGATTCAGCTCCCTCTAAGGCTGATGAGGCAGTCTCCAAAATCTTTTTCTGACCACCTATTTTATGCCCAGCAGTGTGCTAAGCACAGACCACACAGAAAGGAGGCGGAGGGTCTCCCCCACTGGAGAGGGCCCAGGCTGGTGGACACAAGTTAGATTCCAAGACTAACATTGCAGTTCTGTGTTCAGGGCTGGGAGGCCAAAATCTGAGAACACTGAACGCTCCAGCATATTTGGGCTGCAGCAGAGGTTTTCAGGTTGCTTGCATCCTTGGCTGTCTGACACCTGGAATAGGTAAGGTTGAGCTTCCTGGTGGAACATGAGTGACCTTCCTGGAAGGAGCAGGTCAGGGATAAAGCCAAGGGGATCAGGTGGTACCATGGTAGGACTTCTTATCAGCTGGAATCTCCCAACGAAGGTGGGAACTGTGTAAATGACATTCCAAGACAAGGCAGGTGTGTTTTAAACCCTCTTTAAGAGGACTCACCACCTACTTCTTTGTTGTGCTCTGGAGCAAAGAGCAGGTGTCCTCTTCATCTTGAAAGTGAAAGTGTTATTTACTCAGTCATGTCTGACTCTTTGTGATCCCATCAACTGTAGTCTGTCAGGCTCCTCTCCATGGAATTCTCTAGGCAAGAATATTGGAGCAGGTTGCCATTTCCTTCTCCAGGTGATCTTCCTGACCCAGGGATCAAACCCAGGTCTCCCACATAGCAGGCAGATTCTTTACCATCTGAACCCCTACTGGAGTTGTAAGGGCTTGAGAGGTTGGTCATTCAAAATATCACAAAATAGAAAAATTCAGAAACTCTTGAAAATCAAATGTTAGTGGGTATGGGACTAGCAACCTTGTGAGGTGTCTACAATAAATCTTGAGAGTTGTCAACATATTTCAGGGAAAAGATAGAAAGCAGCATGTAATTATAAGTGGAATCTTGACAACGTGAGAGACAGAAGTGCCCATCACAACCAGACCCTCCTGCTCTGGGTAACCCAACATCTCCTGTCTCATTAACACCAACTTCTTGAGATGTTCTTGGTTATCTGTCTGTCTCCACAGAGCCACAGAAAATTTATCTTTTTCCTGACTTCCTCTTCATGATAGATGTGAAGGCCGTGACATGTGGGGGTTAAGAGCCCAACCTCTAGAGACTGCATGCAGGATAAATCTAGCTCTGCCATGACCAGTCCTCTGAGCCTACACAAATTGACTTAACCTCTCTGAATTTGGCATCAGGCTAGTAGAAGTAAAGCATTCATCACATGAATATAGAGACAATGACAGTTGCTGTTATAATTATCATTAAAATGACTATTGCTTTTAACTTAGATTTCCATTTACTGTGTAATCATTAATGTCTCTAAGACAGTGCAGACCAGGTGACACCTGATAGAGGATTCTCAGAAGCTTGATTCCATGAAGTGAAATTGTTTATAACTACGCCCTAGCCCAGGGGTTTGCAAACTTTCTCTATAAAAGGCCAAGTAGTAAATATTTTTGGCTTGGAGACCATATGGTCTGTGTTACAACTACTCAACTCTATGGTCACAGTCAAAAACAACCATAGGCAATACATATGCAAATGGGTGTGGCTGTGATCCAATTAAATGGTATCTACGAAAAGAATTGGCTGACTGGACTTGAGCCATAATTTGTCAACCCCTGCTGCAGCCCTTGCCCATGTGCAGTGAGGTATTCCTAAACAGAACTCTGAAGGCCAGGGCGCATGACAGAGTTGGACACAATGACACTTGAGTCTCCATTTTGTCATTCTGGAAATATGATTTACTTTCCCCATGCCTCAGCTTCTTCTTCTGCAAAACCTACAGAATAGTACCTCCCACACAGGGTTATTGAGGATTAAAGATCTCAAGTATATAAGAGATAAGCGGGTAAAAGATGTAATGTATATAAACGAGGTGAAGTAAGTGGGTTTATTTCAGGTATTTTCACATGAGTTTACTTCTTCTCTGTCCAACTAGATTGTGAGTTTGTTGAAGGCTGAATGCTTGTCATCTGCTTCCTTTGTTTTTCTCAGCCTCCTCTCTAGATCCTAGAAAAGTCCTCTGCACAAAGCAGGGCATTGTCTGCATTCACATTCTGGTAATTCTGTGAAGATCAATTGTTCTTAGTTGCAGACAATAGGAACCAGCACTTGCTAAGTGAAAGAAAATCCATTTGTTGGAGGAACATGTACAAACCAGGGGAGTTAGGCTGGAGCAAGGCAGGGATCCAGGCTACATCTGAACATGGACTCCTCCCTCTGCTCCTGAACTGCACCATCAAGAACAATTCCCCACAGTTCCTGCATCTCCAGAAGATTAGCAGTCTGTCATGAACTGAATGTTTACATCCTCCCAAATACATATGTTGAAATTCTAACCCCCAAATGTGATGGTATTAGGAATTGAGGTCTTTGGGTGATTAGACCATGAGAGAAGAGCCTCAATGAACAGGATTAGTGCCCTTATGAAAGGGACCCTGAGAGCTTCCCCCACTTTTCCCACCATGTGAAGATATAAGAGGAAGACCACAGTCTGACATTCAGAAGAGGATTCTAACCAGAACCCAGCCATCTGGCACCCTGATCTTGGAGTTTCAGTGTCCAGAATTATGAGAAATAAAAATTTATTGTTGATAAGCCACACAGGCTATGGTTCTTCATTATGGCAACCCTAAACTGACTAGGAAGAAATCCCAGGCAGGAATCTCTGCATGGCTAATCTCTGCCAATACCCTGGCTAGAAGGAGACAAGGAAAAAAAACTTTATTCAGACATTTTGACCTCTGAAATGAAAGCACTTTACCAAGTCCCTGAATGACAGAGTCCTCCAAATAAGAAAGATTTGGGGGAATGGACAACCAAAAGAATGGCAAATATCTACTATACTGATCATCCACTAACCTCAGCCACTAGTTTGTGGGGAATGTTTGGATCACAACATGTGCTACTACCACTGTGAATTTCAAAGTGGTTGCTCATCAGGTAGTCAATGGGATGAACTAAGTCCTCTGAGCTCTCACCTTTGGTCCCTTATGGTGGTTTTCACAATGCCCTCACCCCTGTGCATGTCAGACTGATTTCTAACAGGCAGAACCTACAACTTTGTCAGAGGCTTGTCCTTGGGACAGCCTGGAACTCATCCTGCCTGCATGTAAGGTCAACTCAAGGTGCATGGGTAATTCTAACCCACAGGGCCATCCCTTAACCAATAATTTATAGGGTTTGAATGTAAAAATACTTCAGCTCACTTGCCCCTTGAATAGGATCATAATGGAGTATGCATTTTACATCATTTCCCAAAACTTCTTCAAAGGATTTCACTTCAGTTGCACACTATGGTAGCTGCCTTATTAGTGTACCCCTTACAGACTGCATTCCCTTTCTTATATTACTATTAATACACACATTCTTCTGCCCACATCTCCCAAGATTGCAAATAAACTGTGTGCACTCAATCTGTGTCTCTATATATGAATGTTGGCACACTATTTTATAGACATACCAGGAATGTTGAAGTGACTCACCACAAAGCCCTGTAGTCTGCAAGAACAATTGCAGATGCCTAACTAGACAAATCAGAGAATGCTGTTTCCTTTCCCTCTTAAAGAATTAGTATTAGAATTAGAGTGCCTGTGTTCATAAAAAAAATGACCCTATGATGAAAACACTGATGCTAGGAAGAAAGGGAAAGAAAGAGGAAGGCTATTCAGGAGAATCAGAAGGACAAAAGAGCATGGGTCTTGGACTTCTGGAAGATGATAAGGCAAGTTGCTTTGAGGCAACAGGGTAAGAGGGAACTCCCTAAACCCCAGAAAAACAAGATATGAGAAGCAAATAAGAAGGGCTGAAAACCACTGGGTAATCAAAACCAAAGACATTCTTCAAGGCCCTTCAGAAGAAGCTGTCAGGTCAACTCTCTGTGACTGAAAAAGCACAAAGCCATCAAGTCCCAAAACTGAAGGGATTCATCTCCATGTTTCTGATGGCATGCGGCAGCTTTCAGGGCTGCTCTTTTCTCCTGGGAATTAGGAAGAATAAGAGGCTCTTGTTAGATGTTCTTGTACTAGAAGGCTGATAACATGAACATATTTTCTCTCTCCACTGCATCCTGAAAATTGAATTGTAACAATAAAGATCAGATAATTGTGCTGAAGCACTGAACTCTTTATGAAATAATAGCCTGAGTGTTGAACTCTAATCTCATTCCCCACTTTGTTGCAAAAGGCAAGGATTTGGCTGTCACCTGACTCTGAACAGGTAGGAGGATGGAGCATTAGCCACTAGGTGCTCTGAGGTCAAAGTTCCCTCTGGTGAAGGAAGTCATCATGGAAGGGCAAAGGTGACCATTTCTTAGAGGAGAGAAAGGTGCTTGGAATTGAAGGAGGGCTAAGAATAGAGGTGGAGAAGGAATAATGAACTGGTTGGTTGTGGAGATGAAAGGCACCAAAAGAGTAGCTGGATTCTAGCTTTCACCCAAAAAGCATTTAGGAGGGAAAAACTTGGGATCAATTTGGGTGAGGAATCCTTAGAGTTGTTGGTGTCCCATCCTCCTGCAGAAGTAAAGTACACAAATTTGGGCAGCAGAGACAATCTGGTTAATACAGGGAAATTTGACTAGTTGTTATTGTTCAGTCACTAAGTTGTGTTTGACTTTTTGCGACCCCATGGACTGCAGCAGCCAGGCTTCCCTGTCCTTCACTATCTCCTAGAGTTTGCTCAGACTCTCCATTGAATTGGTGTGGGTGATGCCACCTAACCATCTCATCCTCAGTCATCCCCTTCTCCTGCCTTCAATCTTTTCTAGCATCAGGATCTTTTCCAATGAGTAGGGTCTTCACATCAGGTGGCTAAAATATTGGAGCTTTAGCATCATATTCATTGGAAGCAATGAATATTCAGGGCTGATTTCCTTTAAGATTGACTGGTTTGATCTCCTTGCTGTCCAAAGGATTCTCAAGAGTGTTCTCCAGCACCACAATTTGAAAGCATCAATTCTTCAGTGCTCAGCACTCTCTATGGTCCAACTCTCACATCCATACATGACTACTGGACAAATTGTGGCTAAAACATATTTATTTGTAGACTTAGCACTGAACAATGTCATTGTCATGATATACAAAAAAGATTCTGGACTAGATGCAAGGGCTGCAGGGAGTTGTCACAGTGGTCCCAGTAGCTGAAATATGCAGGGCTGATTACAGATAGATTTTTCCACTGATGATGAAGACCATGATTCCCTTTCCTGAGTCATAGCTGAGGCCTCTTTAGCGCTTCTAATGGAGAGGAGAGCAGATATCCATTTTGAGTCTTCTTGAATGCCAAGAAGTTCTTATGGTAAGAGGTGTGGTCCAGGTGCCCTAGGTCATATCACTTCACCTATGGTTGCAGGTAGTAACTTTTTATTTTTTGGCATCGCTGTGTGGCTTGCAAGATTTCAGTTTTCAAAACAGGGATTAAAACCAGGTCACTGCTGTGAAAGCACCAAATTCTAGCCACTTGAACACTAGGGAACTCCCCTAGTAAATATGTTTCATAAAGATTCAAAAACATGGTTGACTCTCTCCCTAGGCTGGTCACTTCTCTTTCTGAAATCCAGGTATGATTTCTCCAAAAGTTTAGGTGGAGTGGTTTTATATTCTGGTCAATACATGCACAGGCATGCAAATGCAATGCAAATCATACTAGGTCATTAATAACTGCAGGCACTGGTGAGTGACAGACGTGAAATAAATGAGTTCCTGCACATTTCTTTACTTAATCTTTTAAAAATGAGTTCTGAGCTTTCTGTGAGCTACACTTCAAAATGTGTCTTCTCTTCTGAACTTAAGGTAGTGTTTATAAGAATATTTCACTAATATGAATGTGCAGTTACTCAATAATTACTCAAAGAATTATATATGCTTATATAATTCTAGAGAATTATTTACCTAATCAAATATGTAAAAGTTGAAGAGATATAAAAATGTTTAAAATATCAAATGTCAAGGTCTAAACTCTAATGAAACTTTAGTTAGTTAGTTCAGTTGCTCAGTCGTGTCCGACTCTTTGCAACCTCAAGGGTTGCAGGATGCCAGGCTTCCCTGTCCATCACCAACTCCCAGAGCCTACTCAACCTTATGTCCATCACGTCGGTGATGCCATCCGACCATCTCATCCTCTGTCGTCCCCTTGTCCTCCCGCCTTCAATCTTTCCCAGCATCAGGATCTTTTCCAGTGAGTCAGTTCTTCACATCAGGTGGTCAAAGTATTGGAGTTTCAGCTTCAGCATCAGTTCTTCCAATGAATATTCAGGACTGATTTCCTTTAGGATTGACTGAAACCTTAGAGAAGAGATTAAATAGATCACAGACCAAAAAGCACCAGTGACAAGGAAGACAGATGTCATCTTTGAAGAAAAAGATGACTGCAGAAGAAGTGAAGAGTGAACACAGTTTTCTTTGAGAATTCCTGTATTAACCAGGCTGTCTTTGCCGCCCAATTTCATTTTGACTGGGGCATGAAGAGCTTTTACTGTTGTTCACCTAAATTTGGTTCTAGACCTTTTTTCTTCCCTAAATCCCCTTTGGGTAAGAGCTGGAATCCATCTATAGATAACCAAACAGAAAGAATGAATTTGAATAACCAACAAACAGTAATCAATAGAGGTGCCATTAACATTAGGAAGTGGCAACAAACGGGAAGGCTTCAATGAACTTGTTCTCTTTCCTACAGCATCCCCTTTAGTTCAATTTGATTTTAAAAAATCTCTTTCCTATATAGAATAGAGCACTGCCCTGGTGGCTCAGACAGTAAAGAATCCATCTGCAATGCAGGAGACCAGGGTTCAATCTCTGGGTTGGGAAGATTCACTGGAGAAGGGAACAGCTACCCACTCCAGTATTCTTGCCTGGAGAATTCCATGGACAGAAGAGCCTGGCAGGCTACAGTCCATGGGGTTGCGAAGAGTCAAACACGACTGAGCAACTTTCACATCACTTCTATGTCCTATTACCTTAGCCTTTTCATGGTCATGAACAAATTACAGGAAGAAGAAACCCACTTTGACAGAATCTGCTCATTCTGGAATGCTATGGTGCTTACTCAAAGCAGTCAACTTAAGTGCTGTTATTTAAGAATGGAATTGTCTGTTGAACTTACAATTAAGCTTATAGATCAGTAGGTAGAATATGTGAATGCATTAGTTTTCTGTTGTTGCATGACAAACTGCCATAAGCTCTGTGACTTGTGGCACACATTTCTTATAGTTTCTGTGGGTCAGGATTCCTGGCATAGCTTAACTAGGTCCTCTGTTCAGGATGTTACAAAGCTTCACTCAAGGTGTTGGATAAGGCTGTGATCTCATCTGGAGGTTCAACTGGGGAGGAATCCATTTCCAATCAGATATTGACAGAATTCATCTACTTGTGATTGTTAGGAAAGATGATCCTGGTTTCTTGCTGGTTATTGACTGGAGGACATTCTCAATCCTAGAGGCTGTTATCTGCAGATCTTTATCATGTGGGTTTTCCAATATGGCCATTTACTTCATCAAGCCAGCAAGGAGCCTCTCTAGAGCAAATCTGCTTGCAAGACAGAGGCTTATCCAACATAACATAATCATGAGAGTGACATCTTATTACTTTTACTGTATTGATTAGAAGCATATCCCAGGTCTCATTTTCACTCAAGGGGAGAGGATTACACGAGGTTGTGAACGTCAGGAGATCTAAATCATGGAGGGCCATCTTAGACTCTGTCTGCACAGTAAATACTCAACTACTAAGTATTGAGATCTTCTGAAAGGATGTATATTCTTCTCAGGAGTTACGTAGGGTCATCTGATGGCATGAACCCCAAGCAGCAATGACTGCTCTCCTCCAGTGCTCTCTCATACCTCTGTGATCTGTATTTCCATAGTTCAACTTGGAAAGGATTCACTTTCTTAGACATCAGTACCTGCAATTACAGTAGCTGTAGCAAACAATCAGCCTCTGGATGACATCTTAGCAGATACTAGGTCACCACAGAGAAGGACCAAAGAGGCCTCCTTTGTCCCTATATTTGAAAGTGTATGAGTAGCAGAATCCATAAAAACTAGGCTGTTTTAGACCCACAGACATACAGAATAGACTCACGGTTGGCAAGGGAGAGGGTGGGTGGAGGAGGGAAGGATTGGGAATTTAGGGTTAGCAAATGTAAACTATTATACATAGTGTGGATAAACAACAAGATCCAACTGTATAGTACAGGGAATGATATTCAATATGCTGTGATAAACCATAATGGAAAAGAATATTTAAAAAATGAATGAATGTACGTGTATAACTGAATCACTCTGCTGAGGAGCAGAAATTAACATTATAAGTCAACATACTTCAAAAGAAAAAACCATACTTTAAAAAAAGAAGCTGTTTTTACCTGAGAAGAAAGCTAAACAAACAACTACTGGAATCAATTCATCCATTGATTTGTGAGTAATATAGACTTACCATGGCATCAACTTCACCTTATTTTTACCTTTTCTTCAAAGAAACACTTGTTTCTTTGATTTTTTCCATGGAAATTTTTCATAGAATGCTTCATGACTGGCTTTACATGGATCTGGTTCCAAACTTGTTTTATCCTTGAAAACATTCTCAAGTGTCAAGTAAATCAACAATCTAAAGTCGGGAAAGATTCTAGCCCCAACAATGTCGAGATTGTTAATGAAAAAGAGATTGCTGACTGAACCTGCCATAGATTTCTGGAGTCATCATTACGTGGTTGTGCTTCAGTGCTCTAAAATAATGGTACTTTAATCTCAGGTTCACTCATCACCATCTGAAGAAGAAAAAAAATGCTAAAGATATAAAATCCTCAGGAAAGTTTAAGGTGCTGCCTCTTTGCAATAAAATATGGTCTTATTTCAACACTGCAGTGTAATTTTTTTTTCCCTTCTAGTACTGAGTTACTTGGTCTTATGCACTCGAACTTAGATTCATGGCTTAATGTGAGAAAGTCTCACTTTGCTTTAAAATTCCAGCTTTTGTGAAACTGTTTTGTGAAACTGTTTTCTCTATAAATAATGGGTTTTCTTACTCCTTCTGAAATGTACTTATTGTCTATAATAGAGATTCAGCTGTGTCCTTGGTGCTCTGCAGAGGGAAATGCATGCAGGCCAGCGGCATGGAGCCCAGGCTGCATTAAAGTCTGAACAGGAAACATCCCGAGGAATGTAATGGATCAAAAATGATATAATTGGATATTCTTATGCACATATGTTTTGCATTTAATTGACCCCTTTGTGACAGTTGGCATATTTGACAACCTCCTAAAACAAAGAACAAACAAAAAACTCTCTCTTATTCTGGAATACCATGTGTTATCTATCCCATCCTGATACACTTAATAGTATTCTCTTTTTAAAAATCTACCTCTAATCCCTTACATTTTTCTCAGTTTGAATTAAGGTTGCATTAAGGTGGTTTTAAGCCAGCATTAAGTCCTGGCCCTGTTAGACACAAACTATGCAAACCAGTTCACATGCTTAACCTTGGTGGGCCTCAGTAGCCCCATCTACACAATGGGGCTAATAGCAACCACTCAACTGTGTGGTGGTGATTAAATTGGCAGCACAGCTAATGCACAGTCCTGGACAATGTTTGGCCTATGATATGCCTCTGATATTCCCTTCTTTCCATCTGTTATCACCCTCAGAAACTCATCTCCCAGCAGTGTTAACAGTCCCTGCATTTAGATGATGGCCAAGTGGAAATATCTAACTTTGGGATTTCATCTGGGCACTACTCCTGCACCTTCAGCTTTATGGTGGGCATTTCTCTCTGATGATTCGGCTGCCCCTCAACAACAGTATGTCTGAGAGCAATCTTACCATCCTACTGTTGGAAAAAACTCTGGGAAACATTTGGCAGTTCCTTAAAAAGTTAAACATAGAGATACCATATGATCCTGCAATTCTACTCTTGGGTATATAGCCAAGAGAACTGAAAACATATCCAAACAAAAACTTGTACATGAATATTCATAGCAGTGTTATTCATAAAAGTAAAAAATGGAAATAATCCAAATGTCCATTAACTGATGAATGGATAAATAAAATGTGATGCATATGATGCAGTAATATTCAGTTAGATAAAGGAATGGAATCCCGATATGTGCTACAACATGAATGAACTTTGAAAACACACTAAGAAGCCAGTCACACTGTTTGTTTATTATACCATTCCATTTACACGAATAGGCAAATCCAAAGTAGGCAAATGTACACAGACAAAAAGCACACTAGTGGCCTGGAGAAGATGGAGGAGTTGGGAGGTGACAGATGATGGTTACAAGTTTTCATTCACAGTGATGGAATGTTCAGGAATTAGTTCTAATAGCTGCACAACATTGTGGACATGTTAAAACCCACTGAAGTGTATGCTGTAAAAACATTAAAATGGTGAATTTTCAGTTATGTGAATTTCATCTCAATTTTAAAAGAACAACCTCTTTTAAAGGTGGTCAGAGCAGTGTCACATGTCCCTGGAAGCAAAAGGAAGTGAACCAAAGAGGCAAAAGGGTCTCTCGACCACCAGCAAACCAAAATGTTCTTTAATGTCACCAGAGCAAGTCCCTGAGGGAGTGTCAATATGTTCACCTCCAGGCAGAATCTGACCCCTGAGGCTCAGCCAAGTGGGTTGAGCACTTAATCATTAACGCAGATTTGTTGAAATATATTCAAATCCAGACTTAAAAGTCCAAAAAATTGGGGGGAAGAATTGAAGCATGAAAATAGCCAAAGAAGGGACTTGAAATAGAAGAGAAGTTCCTCGTGGGACACATTTACTATATTCTTTATTGCCAGGTTCAGCTAGAAGAGCAATAAATCATGGGCTCTGAATCCATTTAAGATTCCCAATGTACTTTCTGTTTATGTCATTCTCTTCCTTCCTGTTTTTCCCTCTTTAATCAAAAGTTTGACCATCAAGACAAATAGGAGTTCTGAAACTTCACAGCATTTTACAAGTAAAGCAAAATGCAGTCCTCACAAGGACTTAGCTTGAAGTTGGTTCTTTGAAGGTTACCTGCCGGGTTATCCGATTAATGGTGATGAGTATACTTCAGGGAGGTTTCAAGACATGCTGTGTCACCTCTATCAAAATTGTATTAATCTTCTGCTTTTGGAAAAGTTCCCAAGAAAAGGGCCTGAGAGAAAAACATTCCCAAATGCCACCCCCCGCCCCCTCCAAGACTGTGGAAGAGACCTTAAGTGAAGCAGTTAGTGTTCCCACAGATGGCTGTTAAGAAGTCAATCAGGCTTATCAATTTGTGAAAACAGAAAGAACAAGGAGTGTAGAACTCCACTACGTAGCCAGGTCTTGTTCAAGGTTTCATGAATGGCCAGATAATCTGGAGTTAGTTTGTTGTTCTCTAATTCTTCTCTCCCCAACCTCGGTTTTTGCAGCAGTGTTTCCAAAAGGGCAGCCACTATGCTCTGATCTGCTGTCATCCTCCATGTGATCTGAAAACGATTAGGAAAAGCTGAGGTACCCCACCTGGTTGTTAGTTTTCGAGGGCTGCTCTAACAAAGTAGAACAACCTGAGTGGCTTCAGCAGAAATTGATCGTCTCAGAGTTCTGGAGACTGGAAGTTTAAAGTCAAGGCGTCGGCAGAGTTGATTCCTCCAGAGGGCTGTAAGAGGAGGGTCTGTTTCAGGCCTCTCTCCCTGACTTATATGTAGCCATCTTCTTCCCATGTCTCTGTTCTCCTCTCTGCACTAGTGTCCTTGTATCCAAATTTCCCCCGCCTCTTTTTAAAAGTATCTGCTCTTTTATTTTTTACTTTATTATTGCACTGTGCAGCATATGGGATCCTAGGTCCCCAACCAGAAATCGTACCCGGTCCCCCTGCATTAAGAGCCCAGAGTTCCAACCACTGCACCACCAAGGAAGTCCTCCCCTTTTATAAGACCATAATTTTATTGGATTAGGGCCAGCTCTTAATGATGACATTTTAACTTGATTACCTCCATAAAGGCCCTATTTCCAAATATATTCACATTCTAAGGAACTAGAGGTTAGGACTCCAACATATCTGTTTTTGGGAGAGGACACAATTCAACCCAAAATAGTGGTCTATGCAACTTAAGATCTAAGGGAGAGGCCCTTTCTCTTAACACTAGGAAACCCTCTGTTGGAATCGGGCCTCAGGGAGTTTGGTTCCACGGCAGTCAGGAAGGACTAGGACCAGAACTATAGGGGTTCAAGAAAAAGAGTGTTCAGAGAATAGGGGATAAAAGGAAGTGTGGAATTACCAGGAGTTCTGAGGACAAAGCTGCAATCAGAGGACCTGGAGTTGAGCTGAAGTGACTCACGCAGGCAAAGGTCAGGATCTACGTTCCTAGCACACATTGTAGATACCTAGCAAGCATCTATCAAAATAAAAAGAAATGCAGAAGACCGAGCTGGACACAAAGACAAAAAATGTATAATGGGATTATATCAACTAAGAAGTCTCATTTGTAAACAATAGAAACTAACTCTGGATAATTTAAATAGAAAACAGATTCATTAAGAGAATTTGGGACCTAGAGATTATCATACTAAGTGAAGTAAGTCAGACAGAGAAAGACAAACATCATATGACATCACTTATATGAGGAAACTAAAAAAACTGATATAAATGAACTTGTTTACAAAATAGAAATAGACTCACAGACAGAAAACAAATTTGTTACCAGAGGGGAAAGGGTGAGGGAGGGTTAAACTAGGAGTTTGAGATTAAAGTATACATATTATTGTACATAAAATCAATAACCAACAAAGATCTACTGTATAACACAAGGAACTATACTCAATATCTTGTAATAACCCATAATGGGAAAGAATCTTAAAAAAGAATATGTATATAACTGGGGCTTCCCGAGTGGCTCAGTGAGTAAAGAATCTGCCTGCAATGCAGGAGACCAAGATTCAACCCGGGGGTCGGGAAGATCCCCTGGAGAAGGAAATTTCTTCCCACTCTGGTATTCTTGCCTGGGAAATACCATGGACAGAGGGCCTGGAGGGCTGCCGTCCATGGGGTCACAAGAGTCACATAGCAACTGACTTAGCAACTAGACCACTAACCACCACCATATATATAATGGTGGTGAGTTACTTTGCTGTAGACTTGAATCTATTAATAACAGAACACTGTAAATCAACTGTATTTCAATAAAAAATTTTTAAGTGATTTCTAAAAAAGAGAATATTAGAATTGCAAGGAAGCATTTGAGGGTGAATAATAGGTTCACTATCTTGTTTTTGGTGATGGTTTTACAGATGTATACATATGTCAAAAGTTATCAAATTGTTCACTTTAGTATTCATTTTCTTGTATGTCAGTTGAACCTCAATAAAACTGTTTCTAAAAAAAGGATATTGTGGAAGTGCCCTGATGGTCCAGTGGTTATGACTCTGGTTTCACTGTCATGGCCCAGGTTCAATCCCTGGTCGGGAAATTAACATCCCACAAGCCATGCAACAGCACCACCCCACCCCCAGAAAAAAGGATGTTGAAAACTTTCATACACTTATGGTGGGAGTTTAAATTGACATAATCACTTTGGAAAATGATTTGGCAGTGTCTATGAAAACTAACCCTTGTGGCTCAGCTGGTAAAGAATCTTCCTGCAATGTAGGAGACCTGGGTTCGATCCCTGGGTTGGGTGTATCCCCTGGATAAGGGAAAGGCTATCCACTCCAGTATTCTGGCCTGGAGAATTCCATGGTGTCACAAAGAGTGGGACATGACTGAGTGACTTTCACTTCACACTTCACATGAAAACTGAAAATGTATTCTAGGACCTTTATTTTCACTACTGAGGAACCATCCAATATAAATGCACCCAAATCTTCACCAAAAATGTGTACAAGAATGTTCATAGCAGCAGTATTCATGTTAAAAAAAAAAGTAAACTGCCTAAATGCCCATCAACAGTATAATAGTATGCAGAAAAGACTAATTCTATAAACCTAGACTACTCAAGCCCTGTACAGTCCCAAAGTCCTCAGAACTAGCCTTTGGCTTGTATTCTAAGAGACTATCTCTGAGTCTACGGAATATTCTGCCGGAAAAGAGTATCTTTGTATGCCTAAAGCCATGGATTATGCCACTTAGCTTAAGTCAATAATGTGACTCAAGTGAATGCCTGCTTCTGTATGCCTGTCTTTAGACCATGAGGTATCAGTTTGACCCATGAGTGAGAGTGAGACTGAGGAGCTGAAGTCCGTCATGTGGGCATCTCATGCCTACAGTTATGATCTCCAAAAAAACCCCAAACCTGGACATCGAGGCTCAAAGGAGCTTCCCTACTGGACACCTTGTACCTGTTGTCACCCATACTTGCTGGAGAAATGAAGTACTATCCATGCAAATCCACAGGAAGAGGACCGCTAGAAACTTGTGCCTTTTTTTTCAGACTCAGCTCTATGTGCCTTTTCCCTTTGCTGATTTCAAATCAGCAAACTGTAATAACCCTTAACTGGAATATAACAGTTACTTTTATGAGTTCTGTGAGTCTTGCCAGCAAATTGTTGAGCCTGAGTATGGTCTTGGAGACTGAAAAAAAAAATGCACAAACTAAAAGTTGTGAGTTATGTTTTATTTGGTGGGCAAAACTGAGGACCTAAGCCCAAGACACAGCATCTCAGATACCTCTGAGGGACTGCTCAGAAGAGGCAAGGGGGAGCCAGGATATACAGGAGTTTTTACAACAAACACCAGGTAGTCAAAATGTGGAATTTGGCACTTTTCTATGCATGAGAAAATTCAAGAGTCTCAGCTCACTGAAATCATTCCTTTGATATTCATCTCAGCTATCCCTTCAGAGCTCACCGTTGTCAAGGGCGGCTATGGTGGTTGATGGCTATAACATCCTTTGTTTACTGATCTGGCAGGCAGCATTTTTAGTTCACAGGTCCCTCAACACAAATAGATAAATGTATTATAGAATACTTACAAAATGGAAAGCTTTACAATTCCAATAAGAATAAACAAGCTACAACTGCACAAAACAGTAAGAATTAATTTCATAAGTATAATGATGGATGTGAAAAGGAAAGATATACCCATTTGAATGCAGAGTTCCAAAGAATAGCAAGGAGACATAAGAAAACCTTCCTCAGTGATCAGTGCAAAGAAATAGAGGAAAACAATAGAATGGGAAAGACTAGAGACCTCTTCAAGAAAATTAGAGATACCAAGGGAACACTTCATGCAAACATGGGCTCAATAAAGCACAGAAATGGTATGGACCTAACAAAAGCAGAAGATATTAAGAAGAGGTGGCAAGAATACACAGAAGAGCAATGAAGAAAAGATCTTCATGACTCAGATAATCACAAGATCACTCACCTAGGGCCAGACATCCTGGAATGTGAAGTCAAGTGGGCCTTAGGAACCATCACTATGGACAAAGCTAGTGGAAGTGATGGAATTCCAGTTGAGCTATTTCAAATCCTAAATGAAGACGCTGTGAAAGTGCTGCATTCAATATGCCAGAAAATTTGAAAAACTCAGCAGTGGACACAGGACTGGAAAAGGTCAATTTTCATTCCAATCCCAAAGAAAGGCAATGCCAAAGACTGTTCAAACTACTGCACAATTGAACTCATCTCACATGCTAGTAAAGTAATGCTCAAAATTCTCCAAGCCAAGCTTCAACAGTGTGTGAACCGTGAACTTCCAGATATTCAAGCTGAATTTAGAAAATGCAGAGGAACCAGAGATCAGATTGCCAACATCTGTTGGATCATTGAAAAAGCAAGAGAACTCCAGAAAAGCATCTACTTCTGCTTCACTGACTATGCCAAAGCCTTTGACCATGTGGATCACAATAAACTGTGGAAAATTCTGAAAGAGATGAGAATAGCAGACCACCTGACCTGCCTCTTGATAAACCTGTATGCAGGTCAGGAAGCAACAGTTAGAACTAGACATGGAACAGCAGACTGGTTTGCCGGGAGCCAACACACGAGACCCTACCCGTGACAAGGCCATAAGGGAGAAAACCTGATGGGCAAGGAGGATCAGGTTTTCAGGGGTTTCGAAAAGGCCAGCTCACGGGATATCACCCATGACAAGGTCACGAGGAGAAAGCCTGACAGGAAAGGCAGATCAGGTTTTCAGGGATTTCGAAAAGCTGCCCCTGGCGCTCACCTTAAAGATGATATCTGTCTTTCTGATGCCTGCCTCAATGGACTACTCCCTGATTTTTGTGACACAGGCAGAAGGCCTTCCCTGATCTCTTCCCAAATAAGAATCAATTTAGAACTTTAATCAATAAGTTTCCCAGGTGGTGGTATTTTTTGAGATTATCCAGGGTGAAAGGAGTGGTTTTTTTTTTTTTTTTTTGAAAGGAGTGTTTTAATTTAAACTCCTTTGCTGGTAGTTTGTTAGCCAAATGCATTTATGCCCTTGGTACTAATATGCATGATTGCTTATAATATCCTAATCATAAAATAGCATAAACAAAAAACAGAAAGAGAAATTAAGGAAACAATACCATTCACCATTGCAACAAAAAGAATAAAATACTTAGGAGTATATCTACCTAAAGAAACAAAAGACCTATACATAGAAAACTATAAAACACTGATGAAAGAAATCAAAGAGGACACAAACAGATGGAGAAACATACCGTGTTCATGGATTGGAAGAATCAATATTGTCAAAATGGCTATTCTACCCAAAGCAATCTATAGATTCAATGCAATCCCTATCAAGCTACCAACGGTATTTTTCACAGAACTAGACCAAAGAATTTCACAATTTGTATGGAAATACAAAAAACCTCGAATAGCCAAAATAATCTTGAGAAAGAAGAATGGAACTGGAGGAATCAACCTGCCTGACTTCAGACTCTACTACAAAGCCACAGTCATCAAGACAGTGTGGTACTGGCACAAAGACAGAAATATAGACCAATGGAACAGAATAGAAAGCCCAGAGATAAATCCACGAACCTATGGACACCTTATCTTTGACAAAGGAGGCAAGGATATACAATGGAAAAAAGACAACCTCTTTAACAAGTGGTGCTGGGAAAACTGGTCAACCACTTGCAAAAGAATGAAACTAGAACACTTTCTAACACCATACACAAAAATAAACTCAAAATGGATTAAAGATCTAAATGTAAGACCAGAAACTATAAAACTCCTAGAGGAGAACATAGGCAAAACACTCTCCGACATAAATCACAGCAAGATCCTCTATGACCCACCTCCCAGAATATTGGAAATAAAAGCAAAAATAAACAAATGGGATCTAATGAAACTTAAAAGCTTTTGCACTACAAAAGAAACTATAAGTAAGGTGAAAAGACAGCCGTCAGATTGGGAGAAAATAATAGCAAATGAAGAAACAGACAAAGGATTAATCTCAAAAATATACAAGCAACTCCTGAAGCTCAATTCCAGAAAAATAAATGACCCAATCAAAAAATGGGCCAGAGAACTAAACAGACATTTCTCCAAAGAAGACATACAGATGGCTAACAAACACATGAAAAGGTGCTCAACATCACTCATTATTAGAGAAATGCAAATCAAAACCACAATGAGGTACCATTACACACCAGTCAGGATGGCTGCTATCCAAAAGTCTACAAGCAATAAATGCTGGAGAGGCTGTGGAGAAAAGGGAACCCTCTTACACTGTTGGTGGGAATGCAAACTAGTACAGCCACTATGGAGAACAGTGTGGAGATTCCTTAAAAAACTGGAAATAGAACTGCCATATGACCCAGCAATACCACTTCTGGGCATACACACTGAGGAAACCAGATCTGAAAGAGACACATGCACCCCAATGTTCATCGCAGCACTGTTTATAATAGCCAGGACATGGAAGCAACCTAGATGCCCATCAGCAGATGAATGGATAAGGAAGCTGTGGTACATATACACCATGGAATTTTACTCAGCCGTCAAAAGGAATTCATTTGAACCAGTCCTAATGAGATGGATGAAACTGGAGCCCCTTATACAGAGTGAAGTAAGCCAGAAAGATAAAGAACATTACAGCATACTAACACATATATATGGAATTTAGAAAGATGGTAACGATAACCCTATATGCAAAACAGAAAAAGAGACACAGAAATACAGAACAGACTTTTGAACTCTGTGGGAGAAGGTGAGGGTGGGATGTTTCAAAAGAACAGCATGTATACTATCTATGGTGAAACAGATCACCAGCCCAGGTGGGATGCATGAGACAAGTGCTCGGGCCTGGTGCACTGGGAAGACCCAGAGGAATCGGGTGGAGAGGGAGATGGGAGGGGGGATCGGGATGGGGAATAAGTGTAAATCTATGGCTGATTCATATCATGTATGACAAAACCCACTGAAATGTTGTGAAGTAATTAGCCTCCAACTAATAAAAAAAAAATTAAAAGTGAAAAAAAAAAAATAGCATAAACAGCCTGATTATATAAAAGCCCTAATAGACATAGAGACTTTTTAAGGGGTAAAGGAGTCCTATTAGAAAACATAAGAAAAATTATTCTATAGGTGGTTATTGGGTTGAGATTTGCTTGCTGTGTTTTGCTTGCTGTGTTTTTGCTTTTAATGTGCTAAGGTTGTGTTATAGAAACCATTGTTAATATAGTTAAAGATCTAGAGAAACAAGGACTTAGCCTTAGTGTGGTAACAATGAGATGGTTGTTAATTGTCAGCCAGGAGTGCTAGGCAGAAGCTGCCTCACCAAAGTCGCAGAGTCAGTATGGGGTAAACTTCTTAGATAAATGCAACTGACAACTTTTGCAGAAGGATTAATTTTTGTATTAACAAGGATATAATTCTACTCTGTACTATTTCCCTATGAGACTGCTACCTTTCAGTTAAGGTCACCATAGAAACAGAAAATAGGTTTACATTCACCTGACCTGCATAAAATGTTAATAGGCCCCAAGGCCAGAAGATAATGTACAAGACCCTCATAAACAAAGAAGTATGCAGAAAACACCCTGGTTTTGTGAAGGACAAGCTGACATAATGTTAAACTATCTTCCCCTTAGAAATGTACTAACTTAGGGTATAAAAGCTATGGTAAAAAATAAAGCATTGCCAGACTCTGCCAGACCCTGCAAACACCCCCGTCTGGTCATTCACACACACACACACTCTCTCTCTCTCTTTCTCTCTCTCCCCCTCGCAGACTTGGCCCTATCAAGGCTAGTCTCACGTGTCTTCTCTCTCTCTCTCCGACGCCGTTCATCCTGAGGGTACCCCATGGATCCTGCCGAGGCTGGACCCCAGCACTGGTTCCAAATAGGGAAAGGAGTACGTCAAGGCTGTATATTGTCACCCTGCCTATTTAACTTACATGCAGAGTACATCATGAGAAACACTGGGCTGGATGAAGCACAAGCTGGAATCAAGATTGCCAGGAGAAATATCAATAACCTCAGATATACAGATGACACCAACCTTATGGCAGAAAGTGAAGAGGAGCTAAAGAGCCTCTTGATGAAAGTGAAAAAGGAGAGTGAAAAAGTTGGCTTAAAGCTCAACATTCAGAAAACTAAGATCATGACATCTGGTCCCATCACTTCATGGCAAATAGATGGGGAAATAGTGGAAACAGTAACTGACTTTATTTTGTTGGGCTCCAAAATCACTGTAGATGGTGACTGCAACCATGAAATTAAAAGACACTTACTCCTTGGAAGAAAAGTTCTGACCAACCTAGACAGCATATGAAAAAGCAGAGACATTTCTTTGCCAACACAGGTCTGTCTAGTCAAGGCTATGTTTTTTCCAGTAGTCATATATGGATGTGAGAGTTGGACTATAAAGAAAGCTGAGCACTGAAAAATTGATGCTTTTGAAACGTGGTGTTGAGGAAGACTCTTGAGAGTCCTTTGGACTGCAAGGAGATCCAACCAGTCCATCCTAAAGGAGATCAGTCCTGAGTGTTCATTGGAAGGACTGATGCTGAAGCTGAAACTCCAATCCTTTGGCCACCTGATGGGAAGAACTGACTCATTTGAAAAGACCCTGATGCTGGGAAAGATTGAAGGTGGGAGGAGAAGGGGAAGACAGAGGATGAGATGACTGGATGGCATCAATGACTCAATGGACATGAGTTTGAGTAAACTCGGAGTTGGTGATGGACAGGGAGGCCTGGTGTGCTGCAGTCCATGGGGTCTCAAAGAGTTGGATACGACTGAGTGACTGAACTGAACTGACACAAAAGAATATGTGGTATGATTCAATTTTTACAAAGTTAAAAAAACTGGTACAGCTAGTCTTTGATGTTAGGAGTCATGATTATAGTTATCCTTGGATGGCAGAGGATAATGACTGGGAGGGAAATAAGGAAGTTTGTAGGATGTTGCTAATATTCTGTTTCTTGACTTGGGCACATGTATTCGGCTGATGAAAATTCAGTTTGTGAAAAGTCATCACTTATGTGAGATATATATATACACACATATATATTTATAAACACAAATATGTAACATGCACACGACACACACACACATACTTCAGTTGTCAACCAAATAAAATGCATAACCTAAAAGTTGAGAATTATGTTTTATTTGGCAGACTTGCAAAGGACTTAATACCAGGAGGCAATCTCTCAGATTGCTCTGAGGGACTGCTCTGAAGAGGTATTGAGGAGCCAGGCTACATCCGAGTTTTTACAAAACAAAACAAGCAAACAAAAAACAAGTAGTCAGAACCTCAAAAAGTTATTATTAGTGAGAGAAAATCAAACATGTTGCACAAAAGACATTCTTTGTCCACATGATCCCTGGATTGGGAAGATCCCCTGGAGAAGGAGATGGCAACCTCCTCCCGTATTCTGCCCTGAAGGATTCCATGGACAGAGAAGCCTGGTAGGCCACAGTTCATGGGGTCACAAAGAGTTGGACATGACTAAGCAACTTTTGCTCACTCCTTGCCCACGAACAATTTAAAATGTTAAAGAATATTGGATGGCATGTAGCATCTTTAGAAAAACTGGACAACCAGGCTGGCAGAATACACAGTTGGAAAAGAGCCCAAAAATCTCACCACAGAGCGGGTTTAGTGAAAACCCCACTGCTATGCGGCTGGGTCCCAGATGGCCAACTGCACTGTTACTATGACCACTAGGAATGCTGCCTCTAAAGACTGCCTGTAGCTGCTCCCACTGCTGCGGCTGCTTCCTGTCCTTAGAATGTATGAGAAGTGTGTTTCTTCACTGTACCTGCTTCTTCTTTAAAGTATAGAACAGGTATGGGTATGGGTCATCGTCACAGCTAGGTCATGGCCTTTCCTCCACACTGAAAGAATGCTAGAAAAAATGAGTCTGGCATTTTCAGTTTCTATGATGGGATACAAACTCTGCCTCATTAGAAGGCAAATGCTGGGTAGTCAAAAGAATAATTGTGAATACAAAAATATTCAGTGTCCAACAAGGTAAACTTTACAGTGTCTGGCATCCAAATAAAGATTACCAGGCAAAGAAGTAGGAAAGCATGATCCATAATAAGGAAAATAATCAATTGAGTGAAACTGACTCAGAACTGACATAGACCCAAAAATTACTAGATGAGGACATTTAAACAATTGTTTTAACTATATTCCACATGCTTAAAATCTAAAAGACATAGAAAATCTAAAAATATAATAAAAGTAGAACTTTTATAGAGGAAAACTATAATGACTGAGATGAAAAATACATTTTAGTATTAGTGAATGATTAAATATGACAAAAGGAAAGACTACTGAATTTAAAACATGGCTCTTGGGACTCAGACTCTGCTCCCAATGCAGGAGGCCCACTTTGATCCCTGGTTAGGGATCCTTGGTTTGATCCCACATGCTGCAACTAAAGACCCCACAGAGCCAAATGAATAAATAAATATTTAAAAATAGCATTAGAAGGTATACAAAGTGAAACTCTAGGAGAAAGAGAATGTAAAATGGTGAATCAGTGTGCTGTGAGACAACAAGTGGCCCAATATATCTTGGAATCCCTGAAAGTAGATGCAGAAGAAATATTAGAAGAAATGATGGCCCCCAAATTTCCAAACTAAGAATACTGTAAATCCATAGACACAAACTCAGTGAACAATAGGCATAAGAAACATGAGATAAACAGCACGAAACACACCATCAAGTTGCTCATCAGTTCATTTCAGTTCAGTCGCTCAGTCATGTCTGACTGGTTGCAACCCCATGAACTGCAGCACACCAGGCCCCCCTATCCATTACTAACTCCCGGAGCTTACTCAAACTCATGTCCATTGAGTCGGTGATGCCATCCAGCCATCTCATCCTCTGTTCTCCCCTTTTCCTCCCACCTTCAATCTTTCCCAACATCAGGGTCTTTTCAAATGAGTCAGTTCTTCCCATCAGGTGGCCAAAGGATTGGAGTTTCAGCTTCAGCATCTGTCCTTCCAATGAGCATGCAGGACTGATTTCCTTTAGGATGGGCTGGTTGGATCTCCTTGCAGTCCAAAGGACTCTCAAGAGTCTTCTCCAACACCACGTTTCAAAAGCATCAATTGTTGGGTGCTCAGATTTCTTTATAGTTCAAATCTCACATCCATACATGACTACTGGAAAAACCATAGCCTTGACTGGGTGGACCTTTGTTGGCAAAGTAATGTTTCTACTTTTTATTTATTTTTTATTTTTATTTATTTATTTATTTTTGTTTCTACTTTTTAATATGCTGTTTAGCTTGGTCAGAACCTGCCTTCCAAGGAGCAAGAGTCTTTTAATTTCATGGTTGCAGTCACCATCTGCAGTGATTTTGGAGCCCCCCAAAATAAAGTCAGCCACTGTTTCCACTGTTTCCCCATCTATTTGCCATGAAGTGATGGGACCAGATGCCATGATCTTAGTTTTCTGAATGTTGAGCTTTAAGCCAACTTTTTCACTCTCCTCTTTCACTTTCATCAATAGGCTCTTTAGTTCTTCTTCACTTTCTGCCATAAGGGTGGTGTCATCTGCATATCAGAGGTTATTGATATTTCTCCCAGCAATCTTGATTCCAGCCTGTGCTTCATCCAGCCCAGCGTTTCTCATGATGTACTCTGCATAGAAGTTAAATAAGCAGGGTGAGAATATACAGCCTGGACGTACTCCTTTCCCTATTTGGAACCAGTCTGTTGTTCCATGTCCAGTTCTAACTATTGCTTCCTGACCTGCATACAGGTTTATCAAGAGGCACGTCAGGTGGTCTGCTATTCTCATCTCTTTCAGAATTTTCCACAGTTTATTGTGATCCACACGGTCAAAGGCTTTGGCATAGTCAGTGAAGCAGAAGTAGATGCTTTTCTGGAATGCTCTTGCTTTTTCAATGATCCAGCAGATGTTGGCAATTTGATCTGGTTCTTTTGCCTTTTCTAAAACCAGATTGAACATCTGGAAGTTCATGGTTCACGTACTGTTGAAGCCTGGCTTGGAGAATTCTGAGCATTATTTTACTAGCGTGTAAGATGAGTGCAGTTGTGCAGTAGTTTGAGCATTCTTTGGCATTTGCCTTTCTTACGGATTGGAATGAAAACTGACCTTTTCCAGTCTTGTGTCCACTGCCGAATTTTCCAAATTTACTACGTGTTGAGTGCAGCATTTTCACAGCATCATCTTTTAGGGTTTGAAATAGCTTAACTGTAATTCTATCACCTCCACTAGCTTTGTCCATAGTGATGGTTCCTAAGGCCCACTTGACTTCACATTCCAGGATGTCTGGCCCTAGGTGAGTGATCACACCATTGTGATTATCTGAGTCGTGAAGATCTTTTCTTCATTGCTCTTCTGTATATTCTTGCCACCTCTTCTCAATATCTTCTGCTCTGTTAGGTCCCTACCATTTTTGTCCTTTATTGAGCCCATCTTTGCATGAAATGTTCCCTTTGTATCTCTGATTTTCTTGAAGAGATCTCTAGTCTTTCCTAGTCTATTGTTTTCCTCTATTTCTTTGCACTGAAAAAGGCTTTCTTATCTCTCCTTGCTATTCTTTGGAACTCTGTATTCAAATGGGTATATCTTTCCTTTTCTCCTTTGCTTTTTGCTTCTCTTCTTCTCACAACTATTTGTAAGGTCTTCTCAGACAACCATTTTGCTTTTTTTGCATTTCTTTCTCTTGGGGATGGTCTTGATCCCTGTCTCCTGTACAGTGTCATGAACCTCCATCCATAGTTCATTAGGCACTCTATCAGATCAAGTCCCTTGAATCTATTTCTCACTTCCACTGGATAATCGTTAGGGATTTGATTTTGTTCATACCTGAATGGTCTGGTGGTTTCCCCTACTTTCTTCAGTTTAAGTCTGAATTTGGCAATAAGGAGTTCATGATCTGAGCCACAGTCAGCTCCCAATCTTGTTTTTGCTGACTGTATAGAGCTTCTCCATCTTTGGCTGCAAAGTATATAATCAATCTGATTTCAGTGTTGACCATCTGGTGATGTCCAAGTGTAGTCTTCTCTTGTGTTGTTCGAAGAGGGTGTTTGCTATGACCAGTGCATTCCCTTGGCAGAACTCTATTAGCCTTTGCCCTGCTTCATTTTGTACTCCAACGCCAAATTTGCCTGTTACTCCAGGTATTTCTTGACTTCCTACTTTTGCATTCCAGTCCCCTATAATGAAAAGGACATCCTTTTTGAGTTTTAGTTCTGAAAGGTCTAGTAGGTCTTCATAGAATTGTTCAATTTCAGCTTCTTCAGCATTACTCTTTGGGGCATACACTTGGATTATGGTGATATTGAATGGTTTACCTTGGAAACGAACAGAGATCATTCTGTCATTTTTGAGATTGCTTCCAAGTACTGCATTTCAGAATCTTTTGTTGACTATGATGGCTACTCCATTTCTTCTAAGGGATTCTTGCCCACAATAGTAGATATAATGTTCATCTGAGTTAAATTCACTCATTCCAGTCCATTTTAGTTTGCTGATTCCTGAAATGTCGACATTAACTCTTGCTACCTCCTGTTTGACTACTTCCAATTTGCCTTGATTACAGCCAGGGATAAAAAGAGAAATCTTATCTGATTCAGAGTTGTAGGAAAGACTTCCAGAGTTGCTGGATAGATCTGGGATTGTGTCCTGAAAATGACATGTTTTAATTATCCTTTTAGTTTTTTTAAGAGCCAAATACACTCAAAAAAGATTATATTGAGAGGGAAAGACTTGGAAGCAAAGAGACAGTAGGCGATTTTACAGTAACTCAATGAGATCAGTGGACCTGAAACAGGTCATGAAGTACGTATGGAGAGTGGGAAACATTTTGGGAAATAAAATGCTAAGTCGCTTCAGTCATGTCTGACTCTTTGCAATGCTATGGACCTTAGCCCGCCAGGTTCCTCTGTCCGTGGGATTCTCCAGGCAAGAATACTGTAGAGGGTCGCCATGTCCTCTTCCAAGGGATCTTCCCAACCCAGGGATCAAATTTGAATCTCTTAAATCTCCTGCATTGACAGGCAGGTTCTTTACCACTAGTATCACCTGGGAAGCCCACAGTTGACAGTATTTGGAGACTGAGAAAGTAAAAAGTAGTTCTTGCTGGAAAGTGGTAGATGGTGTCAACATTCACCAAGTTAAGGGAGACAACAATAATTTAACTCTAGACATTCTGAGTTTGAGGCACATACAGGCTCTCTGCTTAAACCTGAGGAAAATGTCTGGCCTACAGATGCAGTTTTGTGAGGTATTAACAAGTAATCTGTATGTTCCCAAATCCTCCAGTCTTCTTGTGGTGACTTTACCCTTAACATTCAAATAAAATGACCTGAATTTCAATTCCATGCATGCAAATGCAAGGAGTCTGGGCCCACTTAACATTCTTAGTACCAAGTGAGGAAGGAGGCTGGAACCCAGCCAGCTGGTTATCTTGTCTTTGGGCTCAGAGGAAGGTTCTGGGGGCTGGGATTCCGACCTCGTTGGACAGGGCACTGACTGGATGTGCTGGTACCACTGAGAGGGAAAATAATGCTGGCTCTGAGAGTGATGGAAATCTGCAAGCTGGATTCAAACCTCCACTGTAGAAATAATAGAAATAAATGCTGCTGCCAGGGTGAAGGAGCATCCCTGGTGTGATTCTCAAGAACAGGAAGCAAAACTTAAACAGAAAGGAACAAGTCCCTTTTCATTCCTTCAACCTTGCAGTCATCCTCTACTTGAAGAGCCTGAAGAAGGAGTAGCTGGCAAAGTGGTAAACGGTTTGTAGAAACCAAGCATCACTGAGGAGAGTGTAGAATGATGTGTTTGGAGTTGAGACACAGTTACATAAAATCTAGCACACTCTGCCTGGGCAGAAAGGGGAGCCTTATTGCTCTTTTCCTGTGACTCTGTTAGAAACTGTGGTCCCAAGGAATGGCTGCATTTAATTTTTGCCTAGTGATATTATGGAGCTGGTTGTGCTTTTGCAACTGAGCAGGACCCTATGGGACCTTCCTGGAATAGACCCCCACCCTCATGTCCTCTGCCTACCTCTTGCCTGTAGAAAAACTTTAGCCTCCTAGGCTTTTCCTGAGCTCCAAACATTACATTTAATCATAGAAGTGAGAAAATGCAGAAAGATGGGAAAACAGGCAAGATAAAATAATAACAGTTTAGCCATTAGACAAAGTCAAGGACCCTAGTTCCTCCTAAATAATATTCTGAGCCACATCCTTTGAACTGTTTTGCAGATACTGAAACCCCCACCAAGTAGAAAAAGTTAAGTGTCTGCTGCCCACAAGCACATAGACCCCAGACAGATTGGAACCAGAAGGTTGATGATGTTGACTGCTGATTATCTCACCATCGAACAACCAGAAAAATGTCCAAGAGCTGACCACATGTCCCACAACACCCCTCTTTCTCACTCTGTCTTTAAAAGCCTTTCCTTGAAAGTCTTTGGGGAGTTCGGGCCTTTTAAGCACTAGCTACCTGGACTCCTGCTTGGCACCTGTGATAAACACTCCACTTTCCTGCATCACAACCTGGTGTCAGTAGATTGACTTTACTGAGCAAAAGCAAGTGGACTCAGGTTTGGTTTGGTAAAACTTGCACAAAAATAGGCAGAATGGGAACTCTGTTATAATGACTCCTCCTCTTCCAGGGACAAGCTGAACTCTATATTTCGGGAGATAGAGGGAGAGAAAAGGGAGAGAAGACCTCAGCTATCCTGAAAGGATGTTGTCCATCCTTTAATTTAATTGTGTTATTGAACTTTTAAATGTTTAAAATCAGCAAAAAATTTAATTGTGTTATTGAACTCTCAAATGTTTAAAATCAGCAAAATGAAATTCTTCTTTCATACATTATATCCAGTCCAGTGCATATTGAATTTAAAATGGTAGTCTCAGCACTGCATCTGCTTCCACCATAGCAAGAAACCCAGCCACAAGCTTCTGGGGACTCAGTAGCTCTGGCAATCTAAAGCTGCAGAATGAGGGCACCTGTTACAAGTTTGGCTCTTTGGAAAACAGAAAAGACTCTCCTAACAAGGACAGAAGTATACGAAACTGTGTAGACGGAGGTGGAGAGTTGAGCACCTGCTGTGAAGGGGCTGGAGAGCCACTTTCTACAGATAAGATGTGCATGGGAGAAAGCCATCCAAAACACTTGGGGGAAAATTCTTGGGTAGGAGAAAACCTTAGCCTGCTCTTGGAAAACAACTTGTTTATGAATTTACAGCTACGTGAAGGAAGGTGACTCAACTGTGCTGTCATTTTGAGCTACTTTTGCAAATTTACAGAGCAGTAACAATAACAACACTTCTGTTGCTCCCTTCATTGCTTCATCCTTATATTCTTCTTGCACTCGACAAGTCTAGAGTTTAAAACATCGCTTTCATCATGGAGCATCTCAGAATTGTAGGATGTCAGATCCAGACAGGACCTCGGCAAGAGAAATCATGAAGAGCCAAAAGGAATTCTGTAGCAATAAAGATTCTATAACTGTAAACAAAGGCTTCTGGGGAGATAGAGTTATATGTAAGTGTCTGAAAACTGATATTAAGGAAGGAATGAAATTGTGTTACCAACCAGGGTTCTTGGCCTCTTTAATCAATAGAAATTGATAAGAAGCCAGACAAGAAATGTAGGCAAGGCTTTACTGGGGCTGCTGCTGCAGCAGGGAGTATGAAAACAAATAACAGCTTCCCTTGCTTGCCCCTGAGGGGATGTGAGCTGGTTCCTTATACAGAGTGAGGGTAGGGATGTGTCTAGGGGTCAGGCTGGAAGGGTGGCTTAGGTGGTCTGCCCACCCCCTTGGTGGTGCTGTTTGCAGGGGACATGTGCAGTACTCTGCTTTTGCTGCTGGAACCCTGTTTTTGTTGGTTTTTTTGTATCTTGATGTTCATAATTTGCCCCAGTTATGCATGCACATGACTATTTTTAATCCTTTATAGTTTTTTGTATTCTGTTGCTTGAGGAGACATTTATCCAGGTGCAAGAACTTCAACAAAGGGTTCCAGGTCCCAGTCAGTCTCAATTGTTTGGGATAGTTCAAGGAAATAAGTCAAAATAACAATTTTAAATAAAGCAACTGTGAATAAGGTTGAGAATTTTGTTTTAATGCTGATTATAGTAATGGAGACTTTATTCATTTTGATTAAATTTTTACAACATTAAATAATACAGAGAGCTTTCATCCAGATAACTCAAGCATTGCAAATAAACTGAGTAGGCAATATTGTTCCAAACTTTGTAGAGATGTAGGTCCTCACATATAGGAAAGAGGAAACAGTTTAGGTAGAAACAGACATTGTTCTGATCATACTTCCTGTGCCCAACAATGTGCTGAGATCCTCAATGCCCTGTTTCTATCCTGAGGCAACTTGACTCATCGTTATGGGCTGAATATTTCTTCTGTCCCCCATAAATTAAAATTTTGGAGGCCTAACCTTAAGATGGGGTCTTAAAATTTTGATGAGGTCAAAAGTGTGGGGCCCAAATCCAATAGGATTAGTGTCCTTCTAAGAAGAGACCTGAGTGCTCTCAATGTCTTTCTGTCTCTGTGTGCACCAACCAAGGAAAGACCATGTGAGGACATAGTGAGAAGGTGGCTGTCTGCAAGCCAGGAAGAGAGCTTTGACCAGATTCGCTATCCCTTTGATCTTGGATTTCCCAGCCTGCAGATCTGTAAGAATACAAAGATCTGTTGTTTAAACTACCCAATCTGTGGTTATTTTGTTACAGCAGCCCAAGCTGACCAAGATAGCCGCCAAATCATACACATCAGTATGCAGTACACTGCTCATAGGTAAAGTGAAAGTGTTAGTCACTCAGTCGTGTCTGACTCTTTGTGACCCCATGGACTGTAGCCCGCCAGGCTCCTCTGTCCATGGAATTCTCTAAGGAAGAATACTGGAGTGGGTTGCCATGCTCTCCTCTAGGGGATCTTCCCAATCCAGAGATTGAACCCAAACTGGGTCTCCTGCATTGCAGGTGGATTCTTTATCACCACAGCCTCCAGGGAAGCTCATAGGTAAACCAGTGTATAAATTCTCTAGTTATAATGGAGAATTATCATTTGTTGACTGCCTGTGTGATAATCTTCACAACAGTTGTTTTATTTTTGATCTTTCAGTGAGAACGTTTTATGGCATTAGTTGATGTTCTAAGAAATGGTAGCATTAAGTGAACAGCTATAATGGAGCTTGGTTTGAGCCAAGAGTTACGTTAAAGACCGGGAGTACACAGGCCAGAAAAGGTGACTGTCCTTATTTAGAAGTACAGGCTCCATGTGTAATGGGAATGGAGAGATCTCTGACCACATATCTGTTACTTCAACCATGGTAATCCAGACCTAAAACAGCTCACTAGTCACAGGGCTTTACATGGAATGGATGACACCATAAATATTGATTGGTGTGCTCTTCAGCTTAGTTCATTCTATAAGCACATTCTGTGCACCAGGCATTCTGCTTGGAGATGGAAGAGGATACTAAATAGCTATGAAGGCAATACTGTGTAATAGTTAAGAGTTTGGGATTTGGAGTTAAATAGAACTGGGTTGGAATTGTCAACTGGTCACTTAAATGCTATATTCCCTCAGGCAATAACTTTACTTCTTTGAGCCTTATTCCTACTCTCAGTTCAGTTCAGTTCAGTCACTCAGTTGTGTCTGACTCTTTGCGACCCCATAGATTGCAGCATGACACACTTCCCTGTCTATTACCAACTTCCGGAGCTTGCTCAAACCCATGTCGATCGAGTTGGTGATACCATCCAACCATCTCATCCTGTGTCCTCCTCTTCTCCTCCCGCCTTCAGTCTTTCCCAACATCAGGGTTTTTTCAAATGAGTCAGTTCTTTGCATCAGGTAGCCAAAGGATTGGTGTTTCAGCTTCAGCACCAGTCCTTCCAAAGAATATTCAGGACTGATTTCCTTTAGGATGGACTGGTTGGATCTCCTTGCAGTCCAGGGACTCTCAAGAGTCTTCTCCAACACCAAAGTTCAAAAGCATCAATTCTTCGGTGCTCAGCTTTCTTATAATTCAACACTCACATCCATACATGACTACTGTAAAAAACATAGCTTTGATTAGATGGACCTTTGTGAGCAAAGTAATGTCTCTGCTTTTCAATATGCTGTCTAGGTTGGTCATAACTTTTCTTCCAAAGAGCAAGTGTCTTTTAATTTCATGGCTGCAGTTACCATCTGCAGGGATTTTGGAGCCCAAGAAAATAAAGTCTGTCACTGTTTCCAATGTTTCCCCATCTAATGACCATGAAGTGATGGGACTGGATGCCATGATTTTAGTTTTCTAAATGCTGAGTTTTAAGCCAGGTTTTTCATTCTCCTCTTTCACTTTCATCAAGAGGCTCTTCAGTTTCTCTTTGCTTTGTGCCATGAGGGTGGTGTCATCTGCATATTTGAGGTTATTGATAATTCTCCCGGCAATCTTGATTCCAGCTGGTGCTTCATCTAGCTGGGAATTTCACATGATGTACTCTGCATATAAGTTAAATAAGCAGGGTGAGAATATACAGCCTGAACTTACTCCTTTCTCAATTTGCAACCAGTCTGTTGTCCCATGTTCAATTCTAACTGTTGCTTCTTGACCTGCATATAGATTTCTCAGGAGGCAGGTCAGGTGGTCTGGTATTCCCATCTCTTGAAGAATTTTCCACAGTTTGTTGTGATACACACAGTCTAAGGCTTTGGCATAGTCAACAAAGCAGAAGTAGGTGCTTTTCAGGAACTCTCTTGCTTTTCCTATGATCCAGAGATGTTGGTCATTTGAGCTCTGGTTCCTCTACCTTTTCTAAATCCAGCTTGAACATCTGGATATTCTCGGTTCATGTACAGTTGAAGCCTGGCTTGGAGAATTTTGAGCATTACTTTGCTAGTGTGTGAAATGAGTGCAATTGTGTGGTAGCTTGAACATTCTTTGGCATTGCCTTTCCTTGGGATTGGAATGAAAACTGACCTTTTCCAGTGCTGTGACCACTGCTGTTTTCCAAATTTGCTGACATATGGAGTGCAGCACTTTCACAGCATCATCTTTTAGGGTTTGAAATAGCTCAACTGGAATTCCATCACCTCCACTAGCTTTGTTCATGGTGATGCTTCCTAAGGCCCACTTGACTTCGCTCTCCAGGATGTCTGGCTCCAGGTGAGTGATCATACCATCATGGTTATCTGGGTCATGAAGATCTTTTTTGTATAGTTCTTCTGTGTATTCTTGCCACCTCTTCTTAATATCTTCTATTTCTGTTAAGTCCATGCTGTTTCTATCCTTTATTTTGCCCATCTTTGCATGAAATGTTCCCTTCTCTAATTTTCTTGAAGAGATCTCTAATCTTTCCCATTCTGTTGTTTTCCTCTATTTCTTTGCATTGATCATTGAGGAAGGCTTTCTTATCTCTCCTTGCTATTCTTTGGAACTCTACATTCAAATGGGTATATCTTTCCTTTTTCCTTTGTCTTTTTAGATTCTCTTCTTTTCACAGCTATTTGTGAAGCCTCCTCAGACAACCATTTTGCCTTTTTGCATTTCTTTTTCTTGGGGATGGTCTTGGTCACCACCTCTTCTACAATGTCTACAGTTCTTCAGGTACTCTGTCAGATCTAATCCCTTGAATCTGTATGTCACATGTATAATTGTAAGGAGTTTGATTTAGGTCATACCTGAATGGTCTAGTGGTTTTCCCTACTGTCTTCAATTTAAGGCTGAATTTGCAATAAGGAGTTCATGATCTGGGCCACAGTCAGCTCCCTGTCTTTTTTTTGCAGACTGTATAGAGCTTCTTCATCTTCAGCTGCAAAGAATGTAATCAATCTGATTTCGATGTTGACCATCTGGTGATGTCCATGTGTAGAGTCGTCTCTTGTGTTGTTGGAAGAGGGTGTTTGCTATGACCAGTGTGTTCTCTTGGCAAAACTCTGTTAGCCTTTGCTCTGCTTTATTTCGTACTCCAGGGCCAAACTTGCCTGTTACTCCAGGTGTCTCTTGACTTTCTGCTTCTTCATTCCAGTCCCCTATGATGAAAAGGACATATTTTTTTGGTGATAGTTCTAGAAGGTCTTGTAGGTCTTCATAGAACCATTCAACTTCAGCTTCGTTGGCATTAGTGGTTGGGCATAGACTTGGATTACTGTGATATTGTGTCCTACTCTACAGGGTACTTATGAGACATTGCAAATGAAACTCACAACACAGTGTTTGAAGTATTTTGTAAGCCATTAACAAACTGTTAATAATGTCAAATGTGAATTTTCAAATGATAATTTTTGGATGTTAATTATTTGAGCCCTAGGAGTTTGCAGTTGAGTTTTGTATTGTTGACCCTGTTCGTGATGCCAATTGTCTTGCCGTTCACACTGTCAGCTGAACCCAGGGTAGGCAAGGCACAAGTTAAGAGTCTGGAAGAAGAGTTGAGGAGCTATAGGAATTGCAGACACGTTTATTCTCTCCTGGCTGATGCAGCAGCCGTAGCAGCTACCATAGCATAGCCTAACCCAGCACAGCCTCCCTCCTGGCTGGCACAGTGGCCACAGACTTGACGCAGCAGTAATGCCACTGCTTTCTAGGTGGAGCTCATATATCCATACAGCACAAAGTAGCCCGTGATCATAGCCGTCACAGGTAGCTGTCATGAGTACTTCCTGGAGCACATGCGCAGTGCTGTAAAATGATCTCGGTTGTTACATAGTCATTATTTACATAGCATGGGACCAGAGAGCCTGAACACGCCATCTTGGCTAATTTGTTCTCTTCCCACAAGTTTGAAGTGAGAAGTGGACACATCTCTTTATGAAGGGGATATTGTTATCACATGTATTCAAATAAAATCTAGTGGGAGATATTTATTTCTAGTAGGAGAAAGAAGAGATTGGAGAAAGCTTTAGGAATGCTGTAAACCATTAAGAAAAGTTACTTACTCTGTAAAACAGATGGCCAACAGAAATTTGCTCTATGGCTCAGGAAACTCAAACAGGGGCTCTGTACCAACCTAGAGGGGTGGGATGGGGAGGGAGATGGGAGGGAGGTTCAAAAGGGAGGGGATATATGTATACCTATGGCTGAGTCATGTTGAGGTTTGACAGAAAACAACAAAATTATGTAAAACAATTATCCTTTGATTAAAACATAAATAAATTTTAAAAAGAGAAAAGTTAATTTCTAATAGTATGTTGTTTGTACTCGTGATAACACAGAAATGGATAAGTAGAGCATCTGAAAATAGATCTAACTTGTTACTGACTGAATTATGTCTCCCCACCCTCACCCAGACCTTCCCAAGTTCATTTGTTAGAGTCCTAATCACTTGTGCCCCAAAATGTGTTTGTATTTGGAGATAAGTACTTGTAAGTGGTAGTTAGTTTACAATGAGATCATTAGGGTGGGTACTAATCCAATATGACTGGGGTCTTTATAAAACAGGAAATTTGGACACAGATCGTGTATAGAAGGAACCCCGTGTGGACAGAGTGTTGATGGTCATCTATAAGCCAAAGAGAAAGGCTTCAAAGAAACCAGCCCTGCTGACACTTTGATCCCAAACTTCTAGCCTCCAGAGCTGTGAGAAAATACTTTTCTGCTGTTTAAGGCACCTGGACTGTGGTACTTCATTGTGGCAGACCTAGTAAACTAATAAACAGCATAAATTAGAACTGAATACAGCTGTCCCTCAGGATCCACAGGAGTTTGTTTCTGGGTCCCTGAAGACACCAAAATCTGCAGATTTTATAAAATTGTAATATTCAAAATAACATAACCACGGTTGGTTGAAAATACAGATATGGAGTGCATGGATGTGGAGGGGTGATGGTACTATACCTTTGTAAATATATAAGGGATTTGGGCATTCACAAATTTTGGCATCTGAGGGGGCTTCTGGAACCAATCCCTCATAGATGCCAAGGGATGACTGTACAAAATAAAATTTAAATGGTATTAAGTATCTAAATGTAAAAATTAAAGCACATTAGAAAATATATAGAAATACTTTTATGTATCTAAAAAGGGCCAGAGAAGTCTTATTAAGCAATTTAGTAAGTCTTGACATGTGTTACAAGATGGTGGCAGGCCTGGGGTAGAGAGGAGAACTTGAGCTGGTGCTAAAGGCTTTAATGAATGAAAAACCATCAGGGGAAGAAAAAGTTCTAAACAACTGCCAGGCCCAGAGAGATGAGAATATCTTACAGCAGCGTCAGCCAAGAAAGAACTTTCCATCCATATTACTTCTCTTTCTATCCTCTGCCTTTGCACTGGCAGATCCAGAAATCTCAGCAATCTGAGGGATGAGGAGAAATGCTAAACTGGGAACAAGAGCAGAAGGACCACTCCTCTCTCTTCTACTGCAAATAGTGCTTAGCAGGTCTCAGCTGGAGGAAGGGGAGAAGACTCACTGGTAAATCAGGTTGAATATTTTTTCCTGAGAAGCTGCTGCTGCTGGTAAGTCGCTTCAGTCGTGTCCGACTCTGTGTGACCCCATAGACGGCAGCCCACCAGGCTCCGCCGTCCCTGGCATTCTCCAGGCAAGAACACTGGAGTGGGTTGCCATTTCCTTCTCCAATGCGTGAAAGTGAAAAGTGAAAGTGAAGTCGCTTTCCTGAGATGAGGCAGTATCAAATTGAAACTGTGCTTGTGACTTAAAGTTTCTGTAGGATTTTCCAGTTCCTAAAAACATCCTGGGGAGGGCCCAAAAGTTTACTCCTGTATAGAGGAAGGTGAGGTGCATGTGCACACACACACACACACACACACACACACACACACACTCTCACAGGGCACATTTAAAGGGACAGTAGGCATCTAAAATAATGTTTCTTTTTATGTCACCCTATGAGTTCACTGTGTTCAGTGAACCAGTTACACCAGAAAGGACTCAGTTAGTGAGAAAAGTCAGGGAAAACTTAGTCTAGCTAGTTCATAGGATATAGATTCTCTATGAAAACCCTCTCCAAGGAGGTGTTATTTAAGCTGAGACGTAAAGAATGAAAAAGGTGGCAGCTGCACATAGGGAGAATTGGTCTTCACCTTTGTGTCTTCCCAAATAACAGTCAATGTCTTCAAAAAAAAAAAAAAAAAAAGAGGAGGGACACAGACCCAAAGAACCAAATGAACAGGAGAGAAGATAAACACCAATCTTCTGAAAGGAAACTTCAGTCCCCTCCTTAAGGGAGTGAGGAGGGGTCTGGTCCAAATGTTGCTTCTTCTTCTTTTAAAAGATCTATTGTCTATTTATTTACGGCTGTGCTGGGTTTTTGTTGCGGAAAGCAGGGTTTTCTCTAGTTGTGGTGAGTGGGGGCTACTCTTTGTTGCAGTGCTCCGGTTTCTCACTACAGAGACTTCTTGTGGTTGAACATGGGCTCCAGAGCTCAGGCTCCATAGTTGTGGTGCACAGGCTTGGTTCTTCCTGGACCAGGGATTGAACCCGTGTCCCCTGCATTGGCAGGCAGATTCTTAACCACTAGACCAACAAGGAAGCCCCCAAATGCTTCTTAAAGCTTTCCAACTGACCTTCATATGTCCACTCCCACTTCCAAAGTTGCTCACTCTGCCAGTTCCTGAGCCTCTGGGGAATTCTGCAGACCATGTTGGATTTCTTCTCAGTTTTCTGTGCTGCCTCAGGCTTCAGCTCCTCTGTTCTCTTAAGTCAGAGGCCACCTGTTCTGAGACCTGGCTTCCAATTTGTTGCTGTTTGTTCTGGGTGTTAGGAATGACTGATATATGGGTGTGTTTCTTATCCTCATTGAACTTACATTGCAAGGGAGGAGATAATAAAAGAAACAAATGAATAGAAAAATAGCAAATTGTGATGAACATAATGGGGGAAACTTCCCTGCTAGGACATCAGAATGGAAGTTTCCAATGGAGGCTCTGAGATAGTGTTGGTTGTGTATTTCAGGACAGGTGCTGGACTCTTGTTAGTCAGAATTGGGGGGTGGGGGTGTGGAACTTTGGCATCACCCTGGAGCTTGTTAGAAGTGTACAATCTTGTGCCCATGCCAGGCCTACCAGGTGATTTATATGCATATGAAAGACTGAGAAGCACTGTACTAGAATCATGTAAAAAATCTGGAAGACATTAACCCAAACATTTGTTACAACTCTCTTGGGGTTCTTCCCTACACTGTGTTAAAGACGAAAGTTATTCATGACTTGTTAAAGATGATAAAGGAGACTTTATTCAAGAGGGCCTACCCCAAGGGTGGCCTGACAGTGGGGGAGAGAGATTGCACTCAACCCTGAAAATACCAAGGACAAACGGAGACCCCAGTATGGTCAGGTCACACAAGATGGCAATTCTCTTGCTGTCTGTAATCCCCTGCTTGACCAAGCCCTGCCTCACTCAAATAACTATCCAAATCCTCTTAATTATAGGGTATCTGCCTATATGCTTGTCCCCTGCCCTTGCTGTTGATTTCCCTGGTAACTAATGAGTCAACCTCACAACAACTGCTCCTAAGAATGGTAGCCTCCTACCCCAATCGTGAAGATTGCTGTCATGTCTTGCCTCCCATCTGCCACACATGATGGGGTGTTGCCCCAGGACCTTTTGTTTCAGATTCATAAGATCCCCTATCCCATAAACTATTGATATCTTTGTCACTGTCCCTGGGCTCTTTCTTTGGTTTGGAGGCTGAGCAATGAGAAGGTTTGCAGGCCCTTGGGGTGCAGCCCAACAGCAGCCAAAGAGCAGGGTTGGGGGTCAGTGGGTTGAAAATTACTAAGAGGAAAGATCAAGGCTAGGAGATTCTTACTAGACCAACTCAACAGGATTCTTCCTGAAGAGAAGCCATGGTGATCAGATATGAAGGTGAAAGATTTAATCTAAACTGACCCAGCAGGATTTTTGCCAAAACTAAGCATGCAATCTTCGGACATAGTTAAAGAGAAAACTCAAAGGAGCTGACCCAGGTTTGACCAAGATGAGGTCCCCAGGCCAGCAGCATCAGTGTCATCATGGAGCCAGCCCAACTGCAGGAGGCAGCAGACCTACTACTCCACCCTAAGAGAGTGTCACCACTGAGGAAGGCAGGCCAAGAATCTTCAAACTTTTAATTTTTCAAAAGAAATCAGAAACTCAAATATTTACGTCAAATCTGACTTTAAATGCTTGCATTTACTTTTTAAAAATGTTACCAACCAAATTGTTTCATAAACAAAATTAGCCTGTGACGGCTAGTTTGCAACTCTTTTCTAATCTGGAAAATGAAACCCATGAGAAAGTTTACCAACAGAGAGAAATATTAAAGTTGCAAAGAAGAGGCTCTTGGAACTTCCCTGGTGGTCCAGTAACTAAGACTACAAACTCCCAATGCAGGGGACCTGGGTTCAATCCCAGGTCAAAGAACTAGATCCCACGTGCTGCAGCTTAAGATCCCGCATGTTGCAATGAAGATCAAAGACCCCACATGCTACAACTTAGACCCAGCACAGCCAAAATTAAATAAATACTAAAAAAAGAAAAAGCACTCCATTTCCATTTGGTAGAAATTAGGGAACAACTCTCATAGAAAAAGTAGATGATCTTTATGACCTTGGGGTAAAGGACCAGAGAGTAAATATTTTAGGAGTTCTGAGCCCTGCTGCTGTAGCAGGAAAGTGATCACAGACAACACATGAAAGAATGGGCATATCTATGTTCTGATAAAACTTTATTTACAAAAATAGGCAGTAAGTCTGCTTTGAACCATGCACCCTCGTTTGTCAAACCCTGAGGTAATTCATAAAGGAAAAGACTGGTACATAACAACATCAAAATTAAGAACTTCTGTTCATCAAAACAAACAAATAAAAAACTCCATCTCCCTCTGAAACACAAATATTAAGCCAAGAGTGAAGTGGTGAGCCACAAACTAGGAGAACATATTTGCAATAATTGACAAAGGATATACTGATAAAAGATTAATGCCTATAAAAAAGTACATATGTGAAAGTGTTACTTGCTTAGCCACGTCTGACTCTTTGCAACCCTGTGGACTGTAGCCCACCAGGCTCCTCTGTCCATGGAATTCCCCAGGCAAGAATACTGGAGTGGGTAGCCATTCCCTTCTGCAAAGGATCATTTGGACCCTGGCACTGAACCCAGGTCTTCTGCATTGGTTGAACTGTGGTTATAATAGGAACTTGGGTGGGAGTTGAACATGTATTCTGGAAAAGAAAAATGCACCATCAGGCGTGTGTGCTAAGTTGTTACGGACTGTAGCCTTTCAGGCTCCTCTGTGCATGGGATTCACCAGGCAAGAATACTGGAGTGGGTTGCCATGCCCTCTTCCAGGGGATCTTCCCCACCCAGAGATCGAACCTGTGTGTCCTGCAGCTCTTGCACTGCAGGCAGATTCTTTACTGCCAAGCCACTGGGGAAGCCCTCAGATGCACCATTCAGTTCAGTTCAGTCGTTCAGTCCTGTCCGACTCTTCGCGACCCTATGGACTGCAGTGCCTCAGGCCTCCCTGTCCATCACCAACTCCCAGAGTTTACTCAAGCTCATGTCCATTGAGTTGGTGATGCCATCCAACCATCTCATCCCGTTCTCCTCCCGCCTTCAATCTTTCCCAGCATCAGGATCTGTTCACATGAGTCAGTTCTTTGCATCAGATGAACCATAAACAGATATAATTACCCCTGCATGGTGGGGGCACCGAGAAAATGTCATAGGAAGTGGCACAAACGCTTTAATTGCACAGAAAAGCCGACTTTGGTGCTGCGTGAGCTTGTCCTGATGACCAATGGTAAATGCCTCCCTTTCCTCTCTCCTCATTTCAGTTAAAACTGTCTTTGGGGGATCAGGAGGCTGGGCCAGTTTCCACAGACCTAGTTGGAAGAGTGATTTCTCAGTGGCATTCATTATGAAAAATGGTTTCTGTTTCTAGGGCTAGCTGCTTCTCCATCATCCAAACTGCCTGCCCGTCACTTGGTATCTGGGCTGGAGTAGCTCCCAGAGAATGAAATTCTCAATTCTGATGGTTGAAAAAGAAAAAGAGAAGGAAATTGATGCGGTTTTAGTTTTGTCCTGATGCAACTGGGAAGCTCCGCCCACTTAAAGGTATCCTGGAGACATGTTTTCTGCTTTCCTTTCCTGTTTCTCATCAGAAATTTAACACTTGGGCCCCATTCTTTCCTCTTTGCCTTTCCCCTTTAACAAATTACATTGGTATGCATTAATGAAATACTTACTGTTTGCAATGCGTGGTGCTAGGTGGCTTCACAAACCCACATTTTTATCTCACCTTCTCCAATGTGTGAAAAGGAATAAACTAAAATTTCTCTCTTCACCACCTTGTCACTATTTTTTCTGGCTTTGGTTTTGCCTCTTTATATTGCTCTTCAAGTGAAGAGACTGAGATCCCTCATATTTTAAGCTACTTGTGAAAAAGCAGGTAATTCTTACAAATCGAAGAGAACACATGAATATCCTTTCCTGGTGAGAGAGCAGCCTCCATCAGTGCCTTTCCTGATTTGTGATTTCTGCTGGTTATTTTTCTGTTGAATAGAGGAGAAGGGGTGGGAGGGAGTCCAAATAACAGGTCATCATTCCGCTTTTTACTGTGTTCTTTGCAGGGAGTGGAATAAACCTCTTATCACTTGAAGCAGTGACACAGAATTCTGGTCCTTGCAGACACACTGCAGTCACCAGCACTCTGGCCGACTGCCTTTCGCTAAGGCAGCTGAGTCATGGTGGTGATCAACATGAAACCCCTTCAGGCTGAGATGCCAGGAGTGGCCGCTATGAACACAAAGGGATGATATTTGCCTGAGAAACTGGGTGTGTCAGATCCCATACCATGTTTGTGCTAAGTATTCAGAGAAATGGACCACTGCAACCTATGTTAAACAGAAACTGAGATTATAGCAGTTTTCAACGTTCGCAAAGCAGAAAACCTGTATCCATGGATACAAAGTCTTTAAAAAGATCACTAGAATCATTTCACAAAGAAATCTTAAAGAGGTAAATAATAATTCAATTCTCTCTTATTTAGAGAGAATCCAGGGTAGGAAGGTGTATGATTCTTCATGAAGATGCACCTGGTCTCAAACCTTGTCATCTTGGTCTGTAGATTCCCATCATTGACATTAGTGTTTTCCTTTTACAAGGCATCTCCACACCTTCTCTTTTTCAGTTAATCCTTAGAGGGGTCCTCAGAATTCATTTCTGTATTGAGCTGAGGGGCTGTGCATTGTACTAACTGGGAACCGAGATTCTGGGGTCAGCGTATTTGATTGGAATCTCTTCTCTTCTTTGTAGCTGTGTGACCTCAGCAAGTTGTTTACCCTCTCTGAGCTTCATTTACCCCATAGAGGGCTATAGGATTATATGAGATGATACATGTAAGGAATCTAGCACAGTACCTAGTCCAAAGGCCTAGTAAATATTAGACATAATTTGTATTTATTACCAACTAAACACCTAAGGAAATTTTAATTGCATTTGCTTCACCAGTTTTTCTTTTCATGCTCAATCTAGTCAGGATAGTTTTTGGTTTGCAGTTTTTTTCCTCCCTCCCCATCTCTTTTCATCACTCTCCTCAACCCAGGAAAAGATGACTGTGAAACAACCATTTGAAATGAGGTCTGCTTTGCGCTGCTCCATTGGGAAGAGGCTTTGATCCCCAGCTGCGCTGTTGGGGTGTGGCCCTGCCTGCATAAGAGGCGTCTGTGAAGCTTTTGATAGTTTCAAAAAGAGAAGCCAAAGGGCAGCTTGTGGCTTCCTGGAGCGTGTGTATAAATGGACCTATGCCTGTGCCTGGTGCCCTGAGGGCCACCCCTCTTCCCGGGGCCAGAGCAGGCTGGGAGGGCACAACACAAATGCCCTTAGCATTCTGGTGGCTCAAAAGCATGGTGCTTCTCTGCGACTCCTATTAGAGCGGGCTGTCCCCAGCCTGTGGAGGAAGAGGGCTGCAAGAGCCTCAGTCAGTATGTAGCAGTGCTCCTGGAGAGGGGTCAGGAGGGCAGGGCCTCCTCTGAGGAGCCAGCCCTAGCGGTATTATGCAAGGGACCTCCTGGAATTGCCAGCCTGGCCCTGGTGAGACTGGAAGATCACCTTGCAAGTGGGCTGATGCCAGCCTGACAGATGGTCTGGGCCGCTCACAGCACAGCCCACATTAGCTGATCGAGTATGTTCCCTGAAGGCAAGTAGCCCAACCAGGATGTCAGGGAGGCTATCCAGGGGAAAGGCGCAGGCTGCAAAATGGGTTCCCCAAGCTCTGCTTGACCTCTGCAATCTGGCTTTCAGTGCTCTCTCTGAAGGGGAAAAGACCAGCTCTTCTCTTTCACCTGAAAGCAAATCACTGGCTGATGTATACCCTGGACATATATGACAGCCCCTCAGAAAAGTGGCCAAATGTTCCAGCAAATAAACCAGCTCCTGCAAAGTTAAAAAGGGTAATAAAATAGCAAAGCCTACTAGGGAATTTTGTTCAGAAACCCTGTGACTTCTATAGAGAATTAAGAAAATAATGAACTTTCAAATTTTATGATTTCATGTCCTTTATGACCACAGACCTCTTTCCGTGTTCTCTTTTTTAAGCATGAATCCTTTTCATAAGAGTTAGAAAGTAAATGTATAACATCTTTCTTCCTTAAGCTCAGAATAAAGTCTGGGGAAATTGAATGTTTCAGGATTCAGCCTGTGAGTATGTGATAAGGATTCATGGAGAGAAGCCTTTTAACTCAAAACAAAATCTGTTTGCAGCTATTGTTCAGCTGACATAAAGTATCTGGTTACTGGGCATGTTGCATAATGCATGATAGTGTAAACCAACCATTTTAAGTTCTGACACTGAATTCCTTGATAAGGATGAAGACTGAAGTAATTTGTTAAATTTTTTTTAGAAATCCTCTGAAACAATGCTTCTCAAGGCTGAATGATTCAACACTTTAGAACTGAGATGCTGCTGAGGGTTGTGTGTGTGTGTTCATGCTGATAAGAATTCTGGAAGGAAACAGGAAAAAACCATGTCATGTCCTCTTTAAGAGCTAGAAAAGCTGTCAGAAGAATTAAGATTAAACCTCATGAGAGTCTGTGGGTGTGGAAAGTCACCAGCTACCTAATATTAACATAGCTTGCAACAGAACGCTGTTGCTAGAAATAGGACAGTCACATCACTACCACTAAGCAATTTGCATCCGGCAGACCAGCCCCTGGATTCCTCCTGGCTCCTGCTGCCCTCTGGGTATTGCATTTCTGGAAGCTTTCAGGCGGCCTTGGGACGCGGCTGCCTGCTTTCACCATGAATTCTACCTGAAAGAGGAAGCAGCAAGGAGAAGAACACCTGCTTTGTTTGCAGGAAAGTGGTCAAGCTACAAGCAAATCTCTAGGCATCTGAGGAATTGTGCAGCAGCTTCTAGATTTCATGCGGTTGCTGACAGGGAGGGGCACATAAGGATCTTCGTGCTCTCCTCACCATGGATAATCTGATGCCTCAGTCAAGATTCTCTTATTTCAAAAAATATCCTCTCCATGCAATTAGAAAATATTTATCGATGCTGAGAAACCAAAAAGAGGAAGAACAGGTACCATTTTTTAAATTTTACCTTTAAGGTTAATGGGGGTTTGCTTCTGTGTGTTGCTTTTATGTCAATTGGTGATTTAGTTTCTGCTTATTTACCTGTTTGTAGGCACAAGTCGGCATTTGCTTTCAGCTGTTCAGACTTGGCAGAGGAGCAAACAGGCATGTGGGGGATTTATTTGAACTCGGAACATTTGGATCCCGAGATTAAGCTTCAGTTCTGTAATAAAACCTTGTGCTTTCCTTTTTTCAGACTAGCTAGGCTAAACTACTGAGTTAAAATTGTGTGGATTCCTTGATAATTTTCTAGGGCCTCAAATACAAATTTTAAAACTGTTAATATCTTGACAGACAATAATATCAGGCCCCAGAAATATACTTGGCTTTTTGTACATATTTATGTCTAGATTAATATCACCAGGATTTGCCAAACAAAGAAACATTTTGTAGACTGTAAGTATGATAACCTTAGACAGATCACTAATTGTAAGGATCTTTCAGAGTAATTAGTCACTTTTTTTGGTGGAAGTTAGGGGACAGAGCACTGCTGATTTTAGTCTTTTTAGCCAATTGAAAGTACTTCCAGCAGTAGATTCTAGCAAGTGGGAGTTTAAATATAAAAAAACAAACAAACAAAAAAAACCTGCTAAAATGTTTGATCATTACTTTTTAAAAACCATGCATTCATTTTACTGTTTTGAGATTTATATCATTCTATCCCTTATAATCTATGAAAAGGCATTTCCTAAAACTACTTTTCTGAATCATACCAAACTGTAAGAAGAAATAGCTGTGTTTGATCCACTTGAATCTAGTTTAGGAAAAAAGATGGTAGTGGTAAAGGACAAATGTGTAGCCACATCGAAGACCCAAAAAGTCATAAATTGTGTGTGTATCATGCTAGTAACTAGAACTGCAAAACCTCATGGGAAACAGGAGCAGTGTCCTGTATTTGAACAAGATGCCCTACTTAATAAAACACTTCCAAGAAGAGAAAGCAAAGGTCAGCAGACAGAAAATCCTCTAATGACAGGTTTCCCCAAAAGTCAATGCATAATTCAGAAAAATAAGAATTATTATTACTCTTTGAGGGGAAACTGCTCTTATGCGGTTCCTTTGATGATTTTACAAATGCTGGAAATTCAGACTGTGCTAACTAAAGGGGTTAGGCTGGTCTAGATTATCTTTTATTTAGGCAAGTTGTTGGCATTACAAGGAGATCTCTTGGTTTCCAAGTCTCAGTATATGCTTGCTTTTTAAGTGGAAAGCCAGAGACACAAGTGCTGTTTCTGGGTTGGCCACATTGGCTAAGTCCACACCCACAGCCTTCTTCAGGCCTCATGAAGGGGGGAGGGGAGGGAGAGGAGGCTAAAAGGATGGGGCTGGAACTGTGAAATGTGGATTAGGTAATTGCCCCTCCCTTTTCTCAGTATTTGTCAGTTTTCAGAGATGTGGCTATATTGCTTATACATTTAATTTTTTTAAGTTTATTTTTTAAATGTTACAAAATGCATTTAGAGGACTATTAGAATTTAATAGGATCCTCTGTCTTGGGCTGAGTGGACGGTCCCCTCCCCAGATGACAACCATTTGGGATGACCTGGAATAGCGATGAGCAGTGCGCTGATTTAACTCACTATGTAAACTAATGGAGACAGTAAGAAAAATAACATATTCAGTTCCTTTCTGAGACCAATTAACAGCTCTGCAGCATAAGGCTCACAGAATTAGAGAAATGAGGTCAAAGTCAGTCATGGCTAACTTTGGAAAGCTCATTGGAAAGTTAGAAAGGAGGTTGGTAATATGTATAGTTTTAGAACCTGCATTAGCTATCTCTAATCCTTATATTCCCATAGAATGAATCCTCAATACAAAGGTGAGGGACTTTCAGACTGTAAGAGGCCTTGCCCAAAGGCCACCAGCCAGCAAGTGCTGAAGGCAAATTGGAACTCGGGTCCGCTTGGCTTTGAACTGGATCCATTTTCCCATGCTTGATCTCTTCACGATCTAGCGACAGCAACACAGCTTACACTGGCCTGAGGTGGCTTCATCAACTTGAATCTCTTCTTCCATGTATCCTACAGATGAGGGATCAGAAAATAGAGGATGACTAATAGATAAGAACTTGGGGGATGACCTGGTGCCTGCCTGTCTCTTGAACAGAAAGACTTCTTTCTGAACAAGAAATAAGATCTAAGAGCTAACCTGACATGTCTTGCCTATTTAATGGTAAATTTGCTTAGGAGAAGGAGAGTGATCTTGGGGGCCAGAGGACACGTACAATAACTATAAATAAATATGCTTTTTGGAATTAGACCCTTGAACTAGTGTAATATCATCTTCCAACAAAATTAACACACATAATTTTTTTTGCTGTCTCTCCATATTCTTGTTATCTGAAAAAGCAACCATGTTACCAATGATGTCCTCATACATAAATACGAACACAAATGTTGACCTAGCAAGGACTGACCGTCGCGCTAACAGAAGCTCTGCTTTGTCATCTTGTTTTGTGGAATTCTTTTGATGACTAGGCAAGTTTTTCATATATATTGTGTGTGGAGCATTTTTATAGGTGATGAGGATCAGGTGTAGTATACCCCCTCTGTGATGTTTACAGTCTTAATTAGTAGGAAGAGCTGTTCTCTTTCTATAAGTGTTTATAATATGAGGCAAAAACCATACATTGCTATCATAGCAAGTATTTTGTGGCTCAAGACCTGCCCTGAGTAGTTTGTTTAAAATGAGAAGGATGGTCTTTGGGGGTCAGGGGTTATGCACTGTATCTATACTGTGGTTACAGATTAGAACCGGATTTTGCTTTGAAGGCTGTTCTAAAGTTTCTCTTCAGTGGCTTAGGGAAAGTTTTCCAGTTAAACAGGATCCCTGAAGTCTTATTTCTTGCTTTGTTTCTTAGTAAATATCAACCTCAATAGTGGTTTATTAAATAAATATTTGGACTTAATTTGAACCTTAGAAACTTAGTTCTTCATTTTGGCTCTTATGTCTGCTCTGAATGACAGTATAAAAATTAAGGCATGCCCTCAGATGCCCCCAGAAAGCTATGTTGAGATTTGGAACACTGCATACATAGGGTGTTGTGTTGCTGATGCCGACTTTCCTCTCTGGGTAAAATGATAGAAACTTTACTACAGCCTGGTTTAAGAAATATTAAGAATTTTTAGCTCCTTAAGTAAGTGTATTGTTGTATTTTGATATTATACCAAAGTTATCCATTTTTTAAAAGCCTCTAAAAAAATTCATGAGATGCTATTGGTACTTCAAATGACATCTCAGGGGAAAACTAAAGCCATTTGCCCCTTGTCCTTATGCTTGGGTAGAGAAAAAACTTTAATGCTTTAGAAGCAGGAAGAAAAGATGATCCTTGTAGAATTTAAGGTAGAGGGCAGAGACTCTACCCCATTTCTGCAGAGGAATTTGCATGATTGTATACAAAGCAACACTGATAGCTACATTAAGCAACATTGACAGTTAAATTGCTGTGATAATATGAAGTTGAACCTTAATATTTGGGACTATTAAATATGACATTAAAAGTCGAACTAGTTTATCATGGCAAATTCAACAGTCTCTATCTGAAGGGAGAAATGTAAAAAGAGAGCTGTTTATTCACCAAATAAAAAGTCTCCAATGGTTTTCTTCATGCCTCAGTCTGTTTGGGCTGCTGTAACAAAATATCATACACTTATAAACAGCAGAAGTTTATTTCTCACAGTTCTGGAGGCTGAAAGTACAAGATCCAGGTGCCAGCCAATCTGGTATCTGGTGAGACCTGCTTCCCGCGTTCAGATGCTGACTTCTAGGCTGTGTCCTCACATAGCAGAAAGAGAGGAGGGAGCTTTCCAGCTTCTCTTTTATAAGGTCACTAACACCATTCACGTGGGCTCTTTTCTCATGACCTGTCACCTACCAAAGGCCCCTCTCCTAATGCTATCACACTGGGGTTAGGATTTCAGCATACAGACTTGGGGGACACAAACAAGTGTGTCTGCAGCACTTCATAGCCTGTAAACACCCAAAGACTGGAGTTGATGGCTTGTATGAAGATGAATGTTCTTCCAGTCATGACACACACTCTCATACTCTGTCTCTCTCCCAAACCTGTCTTCTCTGAGAGAATGTACCACCATCCATCCTGCTGCTCAGGCAGAGACCCAGGAGTCATCTCCAGCACTTCCTGCTCCCTCAGTCAATATCTAATTTATCAGCAAATCCTTTCAGTTTTATCCCCACGTATGCCCCCAATTATTCAATCTACTTCTCCCTCTTGCCACCCTAGCCCAGGAGGCCAGCTCCCTTGTCTGAAATATTGCGACAGCCATCTCATTTGTCTCCCTCCAGCCACTGCTTTCCTGTCTAATGGGTTCTCACTGCAGTTAGGGGGTCTTCCAGGGACAAACTGACCTTGAAACTCCCAGCCTCAGCACGCTGCCAGCCCGCATGCGCTCTCCTGCTATATGCCTTCCTTTGTTCTCTGCACCCCAACTCATGTCTCCTTCTCTTCTCTCTGCATCCCTGTCGCGTCCTGGTTAGGCCTTCGTCCCAACTGTCACTCACGATCCTCCCATAGCTAATACCTACTCTTCCTTCAGGTGTTAATTCAATATGAGGTCCCCGAGGGCAGCCTTTTCTGACTATCTTACCTTGTCCCCTCTCCTCAGCATGTATTACTTGGGAGGCACCTTATAACCCTCTGTTGCTGTGCTCATCCCAGTAGCAACTGAGCACCTATTTTGGGGGCCACTTGTATGTATGTCCTGGAGGGCAAATAAAGTGCCTGTTGCATGGAAGGCACTAAGAACTCATTTGTGGAATTGGTTCTCAGGGGCTGGGTGGTGAGGGTGGCAGTGGGGAGGGGTCTAGGCAGATAATGAACGCTATTCTGTGGTGTTTTGAAGGAATCCTGAATGTTAGGCTCCGTGAGGAAGAAATTTAAGGGGTGATTGTTATGTGTATGTACTTGTTCCTTGTGTGTTTCACAAGACACATATAGCCAATTTGTGGAGAAAAGTGGAGGTGGTATTTGGGAGGTCCCAGAGAAAATAACCATAACTAATGAGCAGAACTGTAGGGAGAGTTGGGATACAATAATAAGGATGAACTTTCTAAAAAGTGAGGCAAAACAATGGGCCACCTTTTGTGGAGGGCAGGGTATGTGACTCTCTTTGAGAGATGGTGTAGTGATGGTTTCTGCATCATGAAAGAGAAGATTGAATGATACATGAGGCCCATTTCAGTCCCAATATTCTGATGCAGTGAATAGAAAGATGATTCAGACCCCTTAGGAACAAAGGTGACTTATGCAAAATGCTGGAATCCAGTATTGCCGGGAGAAATATCAATAATCTCAGATATGCAGATGATACTACCCTAATGGCAGAAAGAGAAGAGGAACTAAAGAACCTTTTGATGAAGGTGAAAAGAGGAGAGTGAAAAAGCTGGCCTAAAATTCAACATTTAAAAAACCTAGATCATGGCATCTGGTCCCATCACTTCATGGCAAATAGATGGGAAAAATGGAAACAGTGGCAGACTTTATTCTCTTGGACTCCAAAACCACTGCAGATGGTGACTGCAGCCATGAAGTTAAAAAACCCTTGCTCCTTGGAAGAAAATCTATAACAAACCTAGATAGCATATTAAAAAGCAGGGACCTTTGCCAACAAAGGTCCAAATTGTCCAAGCTATGGTTTTTCCAGTACTTGTGTATGGATGTGAGAGTCGGTCCATAAAGAAGGCTGAGTACTGAAGAATTGATGCTTTCCAACTGTGTTACTGGAGAAGACTCTTGAGAGTCCTTTGGACAGCAAGGAGCTCAAACCAGTCAATCCTAAAGGAAAACAACTCTGAATATTTATTGGAAGGACTAATGCTGAAGCTGAAGCTCCAATACTTTGGCCACCTGATATGGAGAGCCAGCTCATTGGAAAAGATCCTGATGTTGGGAAAGACAGAAGGCAGGAGGAGAAGAGGGCGACAGAGGATGAGATGGTTGGATGGCATCACTGACTCAATGGACATGAGTTTGGGCAGAATCCAGGAGATAGTGGAGGACAGGGAAGCCTGGCGTGCTGCAGTCCATGGGGCTGCAAAGGGTTGGACACAACTGAGCGACTGAACAACAGCAAGGAACAAAGAAGACGCAGGTACACAAGCTAGAGTTCATTTGTTTAACTCAGTGGTAAATACTGCACAGTCTGAGCATGTCACTCTATAATCAAAAGCCGAAGAAAACAGAATCCAACATCTTTGGAGACTCAGATAGCGTGTAATCCTCCATTAAGGAAGAATATATAGCTACATCCAGAAAACACCTCAGGTGAAAAGCTTATGCACCAGTGACTAGCTTTTCTGAGCCTGATCCACCACTGAACTACCTGCACCCATAGTTTTACAGGTTTTGTAACCTCTTCAGTATAAATATAAATAACTAAGTAGAGTTCTGCAGTTGTTGATGAATGGGTACATGGACAAATTTTAGGTTATTGTGTGACATTTTAACCACTTTCCCCTCTTGATATCAAGCCTCTTTTACCTTCCTTTTTTTCTGCATTTAGTGCTGACAATCAGTTGCTTATTATGGTCTCTTTGGAAGGTGATCCCCTCTTCTTGTCCATATTGTCATAGCTGTGAAGTTTTAGACACGCCTGGGAGACACCTGGACCCTGAGTTAACTTCTGAGCTACTTCTAATCTTGTTATCTGCTTCTAAACTTTCCTAATCTACTGTGCTCAGATGTCTTTGAACCACAGGATGAAATGGATAAACACAAAATCCTTTGCCTTTGAAAAAAATCACATTAACTCAAATATGAAACCCTTTTTTTTAAAACTACAATGTAGCTTTTTTATGCAGATTCCTAAATTTGCTATCCTATCCCACTTCTCAGACAGTCTGTAACATTTTATTTGCTAACTTTTGTTCAGAATGGAAGATGACATATTTCCTCACCTTGTACAAATAGTTTCATGCCTTAGTAGAAAAAGAAATGAGCTTCCCACATATGTTGTACTGCTCATAGTGTGCTGTGAAGAGAGCAGGAAAAATGTTGAAATTATCTCTTTCCTGTGCATCCTGAAGGTAGCATATTAGTAAGATTATCTCGAGAAATATAACTTGGATTTTTCATTCAGGAATAAGGAATTTAGGGATGTTCCTGGTGGTCCAGTGGCTAAGATTCCAGGTTTCTACTGCAGGGGGTCCAGGTTCCATGCCTGGTCAAGGAACTAAGATTTCCCTGTGGTACAGCCAAAAAGTTAAAAAAAAATAAAATAATAGGAAATTTAAAATTTTTACTAAATGTCTTATGTGCCAGGCACTTAGCAATATCCTTTATATGTGTTGTCATTTAATCTTCATGATAACCTTATAAAATTGGTGGTATTATCCCCACTTTATGAGTGAGAAAACTGAGGTTTCAAGAGGTGAGGTTAGGGTTAGCATATAGCTTGCCACATAGCTTACACATGATGGCAATAACATTTCAGCTCAGGTTTGCCTGTTTGACTCCACAGTCTGGTTCTCTGCCTCATACTGAGATACCTCCATCAGTAAGGGCCCTTTCTTCCCTTCTTTCCCTTGTCTCTTCCTTTCTTTTCGTCCTTTTCCCCCTGGTGTTTTCTCTCATTAATTGAGAATAAAGGAGTTAAAAATACAACTATTATAAACTACTGTGTAGGAAAGACACATTAAATCCCTTTAGGTAGAGATCTATGTTTTTGAAAGGTTTGAAGGTTAGTCAATTTGGGAAAACTTTTTTTAAGAAAAAGAATACAAAATTATAGTATTAAATTGGATACAAAGTGAAGACTTAGAATGGAACAAGAAACCTCAATGAATTACAGATCTGGGTGACAAATACAAGAAACATCACAAAACCTAAAAAAAATATGCATTTTTGCTAATTCATGGATTCTAAGGTGTTTTGTTCCTACATTTTTGGATTACAGAGTCTTTGATCAGCACTTCATGTGAAAATGATTTTCTAGTATTTTCTAAAGAGATCATCAAAAGAGAATTCAGATACTCCTAGCGTGGCTAATTTATATTTGGTTTTTATTAGAATCTAGAAAAGTCCTAGTGACTAGTTTCTGGCTCTGTTTCTCTTCTACCACCCACACACTTCGGGTGCTGGGTGCCACTGGACACACTTACGTAAAGATTTCAGGTCTTGTGATTTAGGATTATAGGTAGTGGGAATATTCCTAGACGTCCCACCAGGACAGCTAGCAATGACAACCATACACAGACATGACTACAAACCACATTTATATGCTATCTAAATGTCTCCTCATCTCAACTTCCTTTAAACCAGGTTCAGAATTTTGCCCTTGGCTGCTTCAGTGCTATGATAGGAGACATGTGAAGGGAGAAAAGTCAGCAAAAAGAGTGGTCTAAAGTCATTTGGGGAGAAGGCAATGGCACCCCGCTCCAGTACTCTTGCCTGGAAAATCCCATGGACGGAGGAGCCTGGTTGGCTGCAGTCCATGGGGTTGCTAAGAGTCGGACACAACTGAACGTCTTCACTTTGACTTTTCACTTTCATGCTTTGGAGAAGGAAATGGCAACCCACTCCAGTGTTCTTGCCTGGAGAATCCCAGGGATGCGGGAGCCTGGTGGGTTGCCATCTATGGGGTCGCACAGAGTCGGACACAACTGAAACGACTTAGCAGCAGCAGCAAAGTCATTTGCAGTTAAATTATCTTTTGTAAATTTTACCAAACCATGAGACCTAGCATCTCTTTTAGGACCTTAAAAGGTGCATCTGCAAGTGAGGGGTCCTCAAACTTAATTTTTTCCTTGGTTTCCAAGAAAATCCGGCTCTGGAAGGATGGTATAACAAACAGGCAAAAGACAAAAAAGTGTTTTGCTACAATATGCAAGAGTACATACCATAGGGTGGCTACCAAAGTAATGAGTGAGGTCCTGTTCTGAACAGCCTGAGCTCCCAAAACCATTGAATGAGGCAAAGGATATTCTTTCAGTGTATTGGTACTGTAGTAAATAGTACCTTGGAGATGAAGATGTTCTGGTACTGCTCAAACTCAAAGATTTCCTCACCCCCACCCCAATTTATATTCGCAAAAGACATTATTTGTAATGGGGTTATTTGCAAATGCAATAGATCTCAAAACTCCCAAATTGGTCTAATTAATATTAAATATACCATTTGCTATCCTTCCAAGCAGGCCAGTTAATACACATAGAGAAAGAACATGTTATTGTTGTTAAAGATGACTCAGTAGAAAAATTATAGTAAAAAGAAAGCCTTTAAGATTTCATTGAGATGTAATCAAGCTTTTGTAAACTCACTGTTATATGCAATTATAACATAGTTACTCTAATTTATGTCTGGATAAAATCACCTTTATGTTGGGTCTCTTTATTGAATTGTTCTCACTGGTAATGTGTTTGAACACCTAGCTTTCTTGGATATGTTTTCCTTTCAGTGGAAACTCTTGACTCATCCTACTCTTTTTCCTTTGTTTTAAATGAGTAACTGTTCTTATAATTGTGTCCTGTACCATTAGGCTTATTATAATATTTACCACTATACTAGAGTATGGCCTATAAGTACACCTTAAAATAAGTCTATTATCATTTTTTTTTTACTGCTAATATAATATTTGATTTTATCAGGATGATTTTGGTAATCCATTGTGAACAATATTATTAATAGATCATATTACTGAAGTATTTTGGTCTTATATAACAAGTACATAGTTTATAATCAAATTGTTTCAAGTGTTTCATGAGTGTAAAATCCTATTTCACCAAAGCTGAAAAATTACACTTTTGTTCTGTACCCACCATATAATTTCTGTATAATGTACTTAAATTTTTTTTATAACCTCTGAAGTGCTACATAGTTTTTTGTAGCTGTTGTTTTGTTTTTGAGGGATGAAACTATTTCTCTGACGAACACACCATTTCAAGAGTAATGGCATTTTTTATATATGAAGCTTCCCCCGCTTCTTTCATTTAACTGGTGGTCCTAAAGCCTGATATACCTGGTCAAAGAAGCATTGTTCCGGAGGTCTTCAAACCTGAAATAGGAGAACAAAGGCTGACTTCATAGCTGAGAACCCAACCGTAACTCCATACCATTGCACTGCACTTTTGTTTTCTTCGGTGTGAAAGTTCCATCACTATACAGATGTGATGCTCAGTGTTACTGAAGAGGGGAGAATAATCTCTTCATGATCTTAGTGCCCCTTAGTCTTTTAAAATAACTGGTCTTAAGCCAACAGATAACTACTCAAAGTTCAAGGCTGTATATGATTTAAGAATGCTGGAGGAGGTTTGCATATTTCCCTGGTGGTCTAGTGGCTAAGATTTTGAGCTTCTACTGCAGGGGGCTCCGTCTTGATCCCTAGTCGGGGTACTAAGGTCCTGCATGCCACATGGCCAAAAAAAAAAAAAGGAATGCTGGAGGAGGTTTAAAATTTGGATATACATTCTCAGCTGTTCTTTGGAATTGAGGACGTTTTACACAAAAGTTTTATATTTCTTGTATATCAGTGCTTAAACCTGAAGTACTATACTATAGACTGCAGGGCCCTACCCGCATAGTTGCTAATTCAGTGGGTCTGAGGTAGAGCCCAAAATTTGCATTTCTGAAAAGTTCTAAGATGACAAAGACCATAGTTTGAGAACTACTGATACAGATCATTTGATGATATGTATTTCCAAAATCAAGGTTGACAAGGCTTGCTCCACTTTTTCAAGAACAGCACATGTGCCCTTTAGAAGATGGAGAGTCACTGCTAAAGCCAGGGGGATGGTGATGGTGACTTATAGCTTCACAGGTTCCTGTTGAACATTCCCAGCTACAGTTGTCCCAACCCTACTAGTATGATACAATACTTTAATGCAAGAAATCATTAAACAGTGTCTTCGTCTCATTCTTATAAGAATATAACTGAAAACACATTTTATCTATAGTTCTTTTGTAGCTGTTTACTGACTGAACTGATACAGCAACTGACAACTTTGTTAGTTTAAATTGCAGAATATAGAAAAGGTATAATAGTTGTTATGTCCTCCATGCTATCTAAAGTCATTATGAGGTCTTAGCATTTAAAAATACATCTCTCAGTTTTTTCCTTGCCCCTACTCTGGTAAATATGTAAATATAATTATAAACACTAAGAACAAAGAAACATTTTACAAGTTGGAAAGATGAAATTAGTATTCCCTATACTATTTTGAACTGTAGTGTTGGCAAAGACTCTTGAGAGTCCCTTGGACGGCAAGGAGATCCAACCAGTCCATCCTAAAGGAGATCAGTCCTGGGTGTTCATTGGAAGGACTGATGCTGAAGCTGAAACTCCAGTACTTTGGCCACCTCATGAGAAGAGTTGACTCATTGGAAAAGACCCTGATGCTGGGAGGGATTGAGGGCAGGAGGAAAAGGGGACGACAGGGGATGAGATGGCTGGATGGCATCACCGACTCGATGGACATGAGATTGAGTAAACTCCTGGAGTTGGTGATGGACAGGAAGGCCTGGTGTACTGCGATTCATGGGGTCGCAAAGAGTCAGACATGACTGAGCGACTGAACTGAACTGAATACTATTTAGTGCCTCTTGTTTAGATCCTTAGAACACATGCTTAAAATGTATTCTGTTGATTTTCCAATAAAGCATGTTAATGAACATGTCTCAATTACTTATTGAATAACCCCTCTAAAATGCCTATCTGTGATTATTTACTTATAAGATAACATTCTCATTTTAACAGTTATTTTCAACTCTGAGAAAATAAATCCAAGGAATTCTAAAACATCTTCTGCTTGGAGCATGATTTTCCCACTGATGATGTTGTAGGTTAAATAAGAACAAATGAATAAATGTAGACAATGACCAAGAATGTTCTAGAATCAAGTCCCTATTAATTAATGCATTTTTGAATGTCACCAAATGAGCTATGAAAGTGAAAGTGTTAGCCACCCAGTCATGTCCGACTCTTTGCAACCCCATGGACTGTACTCTGCCAGGCTCCTCTGTTCATGGGGATTCTCCAGACAAGAATACTGGAGTGGGTTGCCATGCCCTTCTGCAGGGGATCTTCCCAACCTAGGGATCGAATCTGAGTCTCCTGCATTTCAGGCAGATTCTTTACCTTCTGAGCCACCATGGAAGTGCCTGGTGCAGATATTCTAGACTCAGGAATAATGGGCTTGAAAGATGCCAATAATTGAATGAAACAAAATGATAAACTATAAAAGATAATTCAGTAAAGAGGATACCTTCTTCTGTATTTCTAATGGTCACTGTGGAATTTTTAAGGAAATTGAAGCCAAGATGGATATTTGGCTCCTGGCTTTGACATTAAATAGTGAGAAATTCTTTATATAAGGAGCTTCACCTATGAGTCTCAGCCTTGTCAGCTATAAAAAACAATAGAGCTAGTCAGCTAACATCATAGGGTTGTGAGGATTAAATTTAATTACGTACATGGAAGTGTTATGCCGACTGAAAAACACTAAACAGATGTGTAGTTTTGGTGGCTGTTCAGTGAAAATTGATTCTCATTTTCTTAAAAGTAATGTAAATTCTCTAATCAAATGTGCAATGTTGGCATCTTTACCTTAGCAGCACTTTTCCAGGATTCAAATGAGCAGTTTAATCATGTAAATTAGTTCAGTTCAGTTCAGTTGCTCAGTTGTATCCAACTCTTTGCAACCCCATGGACAGTAGCACACCAGGCTTCCCTGTCCACCACCAACTCCCAGAGTCTAATCAAACCCAGGTCCATAGAGTCGGTGATGCCATCCAACCATCTCATCCTCTGCCCTCCCCTTCTTCTCATGCCTTCAATCTTTCCCAGCATCAGGGTCTTTTCAAACGAGTCAGTTCTTAGCATCAGATGGCCAAAGTATTGGAGTTTCAGCTTCAGCATCAGTTCTTCCAATGAATATTCAGGACTGATTAACTTTAGGATTGACTGGTTGGATCTCCTTGTAGTCCAGGGACTCTCAAGAGTCTTCTCCATCACTACAGTTCAAAAGCATCAATTCTTTGGTGCTCAGCTTTCTTTATAGTCCAACTCTCATATCCATACATGACTACTGGAAAAACCATAGCTTTGACTAGATGGACCTTTGTTGGCAAAGTGTCTCTGCTTTTTAATATGCTGTCTAGGTTGGTCATAGCTTTTCTTCCAAGGAGCAAGATCCTTTAAATTTTATGGCTGAAGTCATCATCTGCAGTGATTTTGGAACCCCCCCAAAATAAAGTCTCTCATCATTTCCATTGATTCCCCATCTGTTGGCCATGAAGTGATGGGGCCAGATGCCATGATTTTAGTTTTCTGAATGTTGAGTTTTAGGCCAACTTTTTCACTCTCCTCTTTCACTTTCATCAAGAGGCTCTTCAGTTCTTCTTCGTTTTCTGCCATAAGGGTGGTGTCATCTGAATATCTGAGGTTATTGATATTTCTCCAGGGAATCTTGATTCCAGCTTGTGCTTCATCCAGCCCAGCATTTCTCATGATGTACTCTGTACATAATTTAAATAAGTAGGGTGACAATATACAGCCTTGACATACTCCTTTTCCTATTTGGAACCAGTCTGTTGTTTCATGTCCAGTTCTAACTGTTGCTTCCTGACCTGCATACAGATTTCTCAGGAGGCAGCTCAAATGGTCTGGTATTCCCATCTCTTTGAGAATTCTTCACACTTTGTTGTGATCCACACAGTCAAAGGCTTTGGCACAGTCAATAAAGCAGAAGTAGATATTTTTCTGGAACTCTCTTTTTTTTGTGATGATCCAGTGGATGTTGGCAATTTGATCTCTGGTTCCTCTGCCTTTTCTAAATCCAGCTTGAACATCTGGAAGTTCACAGTTCACGTATTGTTGAAGCCTGACTTGTAGAATGTTGAGCATTACTTTGCTAGCGCATGAAATAAGTGCAATTGTGTGGTAGTTTGAACATTCTTTGGCATTGCCTTTCCTTGGGATTGGAATGAAAACTGATCTTTTCCAGTGCTGTGGCCACTGCTGAGTTTTCCAAATTTGCTGGCATATTGAGTGCAACACTTTCACAGTATCATCTTTTAAGATTTGAAGTAGTTCAACTGGAATTCCGTCACCTCTACTAACTTTGTTCATAGTGATGCTTCCTAAGGCCCACTTGACTTTGCATTCCAGGATGTCTGGCTCTAGGTGAGGGATCTCACCCTCGTGGTTATCTGGGTCATGAAGAACTTTTTTATATAGTTCTTCTGTGCATTCTTGCCACTTCTTCTTAGTATGTTTTGCTTCTGTTAGGTACATACCATTTCTGTCCTTTATTGTTCCCATATTTGCATGAAATGTTCTCTTGGTCTTTAATTTTCTTGAAGAGATCTCTACTCTTTCTCATTGTGTTGTTTTCCTCTATTTCTTTGCATTGATCATTTGAGGAACGCTTTCTTATGTCTCCTTGCTGTTCTTTGGAACTCTGCATTCAAATGGGTATATCTTGCCATTTCTCCTTTGCCTGTCGCTTCTTTTCTTTTCTCACCTATTTGTAAGACCTCCTCAGACAACCATTTGGCCTTTTTGCACTTCTTTTTCTTGTGGATGGTCTTGATCACTGCCTCCTCTACCACGTCACGAAGCTCCGTCCATAGTTCTTCAGGCATTCTGTCCTTCAGATCTAATCCCTTGAATCTGTTTGTCACTTCCACTTAATAATCATAGGGGATTTGATTTAGGTCATACCTGAATGGTCTAATGGTTTTCCCCATGTTTTTAACTTTAAGTCTGAATTCTGCAACAAGGAGTTCATGATCTGAGCCACAGTCAGCTCCCCGTCTTATTTTTCCTGACTGTATAGCGCTTCTCCATCTTTGGCTGCAAAGAATATAATCAATCTGATTTCAGTATTGACCATTTGGTGATGTCCATGTGTAGAGTCTTCCCTTGTGTTATTGGAAGAGGGTTTCTTAAACTACAGGAGAATACAAATAGATTTTTTAAAATGTTACAGCTTTTTGGCTTTTAACTGTATACTTTGAGTCAGAAAATGGAAAAAAGATGATGTCCAAACCTTAAAGTAATAAATGTCTTTTTCAAAATTTTTTTTCAAGTGTGTGAAAAAAAAATGACTGTCATACTTTAAGAAGGTGTAAACCTAATTTTTAACAATTTCTTAGTAGAATCTCTCACTTAGTACTCATTAGTTGAAGAATTAAACAAGAAAAAGTCTATGTTAAGACCCACAACTACATTAAAAAAATAAAAAATTTAAGATATAATGTTTCCAAATATAATGTGCAGCTGCCCAATTTCAAAATGCTCCTAACCAGTAATAAGAAAAAATTCCCAAATCAGTTTCTGCAATCAACAGCTATTTTAAAACTTTCTATGCTAATATGGAAATCTGTTAAAAAAAAAACAGATATCACTCTCTTGTTCAGTGGTTTTTACTTACGTCTTATTCTGTAACTTCCTATTAATTAACACTGCCTTTAGCATTTTAAGTAACTTATTTAACATTTTATCATTTAAATATGTCATATGATATTGAATTTAAAAAAAAAAAACTTGTATAGGAGCAGCTTAAGCCTTAGACAACTAACTTTTAACCGACTTATTTAAAGTAAAGTATGTTTTCTCATTTAGCTTCCTAGGTGGCACTAGTGGTAAAGAATCCACCTGCCAAAGCAGGAGTTGTAAGAGACATGGGTGTGATCCCTGGTTTGGGAGGATCCTCTGGAGGTGGGCATGGCCACCTACTCCAGTATTCTTGCTTGGAGAATCCCATGGACAGAGGAGCCTGGCAGGCTACAGTCCACAGCGTCACAAAGAGTTGGACAGTACTGAAGCAACTTAGCTTGCACAAGCATCAACTGACTATCTTTTAACTTATGTATATGAGGTAAACTATTTTTTCTCATTTAAGATTCTATCAATTAGGATGCTTCTAGCTCAAAGTAGCTGAAAATGTTTATTATCTTGTAGTAATGCAAGTCTTGTAGTAGGACAGGCTCCAGGGTTGGTTGATTGATAGCTTGATTATGTATTAACGGTCTTGACTTCCTTGGTATTGGCCTTTCCATGAAGAAGAGTGGTAATAAGAAGGCTATAGTACTTCCAAGCATTCAGAATCATGGGGAAAACAGGAAGGCTTGTTAAGTCATTTATTGCTGAGCCCAATCCCCCAAATTTCTGATCCCGTAGGTCTCAGTTCAGTCGCTTAGGCGTGTCCGATTCTTTGCAACCCCATGGACTGCAGCACGCCAGGCCTCCCTGTCCATCACCAACTCCCAGAGTTTACTCAAACTCATGTGCAATGAGTCAGTAATGCCATCCAACCATCTCATTCTCTGTCCTCCCCTTCTACTCCTGCCTTCAATCTTTCCAGCATCAGGGTCTTTTCAAATGAGTCAGTTCTTAGCATTAGGTGGCCAAAGGATTGGAGTTTCAGCTTCAGGATCAGTCCTTCCAATTAATATTCAGGAGTGATTTCCTTTAGGATTGACTGGTTGGATCTCCTTGTGGTCCAAGGGACTCTCAAGAGTCTTCTCCAACACCACAGTTGAAAAGCATCAATTCTTCGGTGCTCAGCTTTCTTTATAGTCCAACTCTCATATCCATACATGACTACTGGAAAAACCATAGCTTTGACTAGATGGACCTTTGTTGGCAAAGTAATGTCTCTGCTTTTTAATATGCTGTCCAGGTTGGTCATAACTTTTCTTCCAAGGAACAAGCGTCTTTTAATTTCATGCCTGCAGTCACCATCTGCAGTAATTTGAGAGCCCCAATATACAAAGTCTGTCACTATTTCCACTGTTTCCCCATCTATTTGCCATGAAGTGATGAGACCATATGCCAAAAATGGTCTTAGTTTTCTGAATGTTGAGTTTTAAAGCCAACTTTTTCACTCTCCTCTTTCACTTTCATCAAGAGGCTCTTTAGTTCTTCTTCACTTTCTGCCATAAGGGTGGTGTCATCTGCATATCTGAGGTTTTTGGTATTTCTCCCAGCAATCTTGATTCCAGCTTGTGCTTCATCCAGTGCAGCATTTCTCATGATGTACTCTGCAATAAGTTAAATAAGCAGGGTGACAATATACAGCCTTGACATACTCCTTTCCCGATTTGGAACCAGTCTGTTATTCCATGCCCAGTTTTAACTGTTACTTCTTCAGCTGCATACAGATTTCTCAGGAGGCAGGGCAGGTGGTCTGGTACACCCATCTCTTTAAGAATTGTCCACAGTTTGTTGTGATCCACACAAAGGCTTTGGCATAGTCAATAAAGCAGAAGTAGATGTTTTTCTGGAACTCTCTTGCTTTTTTGATGATACAGAGGATGTTGACAATTTGATCTCTGGTTTCTCTGCCTTTTCTAAATCTAGTTTGAACATCTGGAATTTCACGGTTCACGTACTGTTGAAGCCTGGCTTGGAGAATTTTGAGCATTACCAGTAGGTCTGGGTAGGATCTAAAAACCTGCAATTCTTATAACTCAACAAGTGATCCTGAAACTGCTGGTAGGTGGATGTTTGAGGATCACTGTAACACTCATTACAAGATGTACTTTATCATTTGGAGTAGAACAAAGCTCTTTTCACTCTCCTCATAGTGCCTGATGCCATTTCTAATTTGTCAGCTCACTGTTAAATATTTTGTTAGGTTGGTGCAAATGTAATTGCAGTTTCAGACTGTGAATTTTAAATCATTTAAACTAGTATCAAACGCATCTTTATTCATCAAAGTAGGAATAATTACAGTTCACAAATTTCTGCCAGACAAAGTAAGTTTGTTTGTTTCCAGAGCATAGAAACTGTGCTTTGGAATTGACAAACTCTTGGAAAGCATTTTCTGCCTCCTGATGGTTCTGGAAGAATCTTCGCTGCAAGAAGTTGTCAAGGTGCTTGAAGAAGTGGTAGTTGATTGGCAAGAGGTCTGGTGAATATGGCAGATGAGGCCAAACTTCACATCTCAATTCCTTCAACTTTTGAAGCGTTGGCTGTGCGATATGCGGTCAGGCTTTGTCATGGAGAATTGGGCACTTTCTGTCGACCAATGCCAGCTGCAGGTGTTGCAGTTTTCAGTGCATCTCATCAATTTGCTGGGCTTCCCTGGGGGCTCAGGTGGTAAAGAATCTGCCTGCAATAAGGAGACTCAGTTTTGAACCCTGGGTCGGGAAGATCCCCGGAGAAGGGAATGGCCACCCCATCCAGTAGTCTTTCTTGGAGAATCCCCATGGACAGAGGAGCCTGGCGGGCTTTGGTCTATGGGGTCACCCAGAGTTGTACATGCCTGAGCAATTAACACTTTCACTTTCCATCAATTTGTTGCGCATACGTCTCCGATATAAGGGTTTCGCCAGGATTCAGAAAGCTGTAGTGGATCAGACGGGCAGCAGACCAACAAAGAGTGACCATGACCTTTTTAGGGTGCATGTTTGGCTTTGGGAAGTGGTTTGAAGTTTCTTCTTGGCCCAACCACTGAGCAATTCATAACCAGTTGCTGTGTAAAATCCACTTTTCATCGCACATCAAGATCTGGTTGAGAAATGGTTCATTGTTGTTGTGTAGATGATTTTTTTGATTTGCAGTCACCTCATGAGGCACCCACTTATCAAGCTTTTTCACCTTTCCAATTTGCTTCAAATACTGAATGACCATAGAATAGTTGACATTGAGTTCTTAGGCAGGTTCTTGTATAGTTGTAAGAGGATCAGCTTTGATGATACTCTCAATTGTTTATTGTCAACTTCCTATTACCCACCGCTGCTGCATTTATCTTCAAGGCTCTTGTCTCCTTTGCAAAAGTTATTGAACCACCACTGCACTGTATGTTCATTAGCAGTTCCTGGGCCAAAGGCACTATTGATGTTGTGAGTTGTCTCTGCTGCTTTACAACCCAGTTTGAACCTGAATAAGAAAATCACTCAAATTTGCTTTTTGTCCAACATCCTTTCCCTAGTCTAAAATAAATATAAAGTAAACAGCAAATAGTAATGAGGAAATGAGCAAAAACAACAACAACGCAAAGTGAGAAATTGCAGTAAAATGATGTATAACAAAACCACATTTATTCAATAATGTATTTCAATATCAAATGACAAAGTTCAACAATGCAAAACCTCAATTACTCTGCACCAACCTGGTAGAGTGGACCACTGCCCAGTATTCCCAGTAGTTGTGAAGTATGTTTCTTAGAAAATAGTTTGGGTCTCAACTTTTTGAACTGAGGACTGGTAGGATTGGTTCAAGCCACCAGTTTGCACTTCAGTTTACTTGTTCCTGTCTTGTAGAAAGCTCTTTTTCTTTCTAGAATCCACATTTTCCTAATCTCCCAAATAAAGGGGGATAATTTGACAATATTAAATTATTTTAAATACCTTCTGAAAGAGGCTACATGATTATTGTCTTTTATAATGAAAAAAGCAAAAATAAAGTTGTCTGAGCTTATACTGCTAATCTAATTTTCCATCTGATCTTTCTTTTTTTGAATATTCAAATATTTATTTTACTGCATTAGTTGTGGCAGATAGGATCTTGGTTGCCTCATGTGGGATATTTCATTGCATGGGTATTAAGTATTGAGTACTGCCCAGAACAGATGAAATTTCACACTTGGATTTTGAACTCAGGTAACCATTTGAAATTAAAAAATAATGATGTTGAGGTGGTTTCTCCTGTGCAAGTAGGAAATTTCAGCTGAGCTTGTGCTTTGGATTCTAATGGCATGCGTATCAATGCCTGACTTAATACCCATGGCAATGATTAGTACCTATTTTGTTCAGATCAAGTTGTCCTAGCTAACCCTTTTGTGGTTTGGAGATGTGATTCATTTTTAAACCTTTGAAAATCCATGTTTCTTTGTTCGGTTTTTTGCTTTAACGGAAAGCAGAGACTCATGTTTTTGTTCATAGAAAACAAGAAGCAAAGTAACAGTGGGATTATGTTTATTCATTCAACAACGAAATTTTTTTATGATGACTCTTTTCCAGGTATTCACAGTTTGTTGTGATCCACACAGTCTAAGCCTTTAGCATAGTCAGTGAAGCAGAAGTAGATGCTTTTCTGGAATTCTCTTGCTTTTTTATGATCCAATGGATATTGGCAATCTGATCTCTGGTTCCTCTGCCTTTTCTAAATCCAGCTTGAACATTTGGGAGTTCTCAGTTCATGTACTGTTGAAGCCTAACTTGGAGAATTTTCAGCATTACCTTGCTAGCTTGTGAAATGAGTGCAATTGTGCATTAGTTTGAACATTCTTTGGCATTGCCCTTCTTTGGGATTGGAATGAAAAGTGACCTTTTCTAGTCCTATGGCCACTGCTGAGTTTTCCAAATTTGCTGGCACATCGAGTGCAGCACTTTCACAGCATCATCTTTTAGGATTTTAAATAGCTCAGCTGGAATTCCATCACCTCCACTTGATTTGTTCATAGTGTGGAAAATTCTTAAACAGATGGGAATACCAGACCACCTTACCTGTCTCCTGAGAAACCTGTATGCAGGCCAAGAAGCAACAGTTAGAACTGGACATGGAACAACGGACTGGTTCCAAATTGGGAAAGGAGTACATCAAGGCTATATATTGTCACCCTGCTTATTTAACTTATTGCAGAGTACATCATGTGAAATCCCAGGCTGGATGAATCACAAGCTGGAATCAAGATTGCCCAGAGAAATATCAATAACCTCAGATGCGCAGATGACATCACTCTTATGCAGAAAGTAGGAAGGAACTAAAGAGCCTCTTGATGAAGGTGAAAGAGGAGAGAGAGTGAAAAAGTTGGCTAAAATTCAACATTCAAAATACTAAGATCATGGGATCTGGTCCCATTACTTCATGGCAAATAGATGGGGAAACAATGGAAACAGTGACAGACTTTATTTTGGGGGGCTCCCAAATCACTGCGGATGGTGACTGCAGCCATGAAATTAAAAGACACTTGCTCCTTGGAAGAAAAACTATGACAAAGCTAGACAGCATGTTAAAAAGTAAAGACATTACTTTGCTGACAAAGGTCTATTTGGTCAAAGTTACGTTTTTTTCAGTAGTCATGTATGGATGTGAGAATTGGACCATAAAAAAGGCTGAGCGCCAAAGAACTGACACTTTTGAACTGTGGTTTTGGAGAAGACTCTTGAGAATCCTCTGGACTGTCCTAAATGAAATCAACCCTGAATATTTATTGGAAGAACTAATGCTGTAGCTGAAGCTTCAATACTTTGGCCACTTGATGCAAAGAACTGACTATTGGAAAAGACCCTGATGCTGGGAAAGATTGAAGGCAGGAGGAGAAGGGGATGACAGAGAATGAGATGGTTGGATGGTATCACCAACTCAATGGACATGAATTTGAGCAAGCTCCGGGAGATGGTGAAGGACAGGGAAGCCTGGGGTGCCGCAGTCCATGGGGTTGCAAAGAGTCAGACACAACTGAGTGACTGAACAACAACAAAAGTTTTCAGATTATCCATTTATTCAATAGGTCTTTTATTATCTATTTACTATAGACAATATATTTTGGGACTAGAGATGAATTATGGCAGCTTGAAAACTGGACAGAGTGGCTTTTAAATGGGTACATTTTAACCTCAAATCTTACATTGCATATGTAATGGGGAATATTCTATGGCTATTTTCCATGGAAATAATCAAGTGCAGAGTTGGTTCTTGGACATGAAGTCACACTCACTTTTCTTCCTTCTTTCTTTCCTCACTCACCTGCACCTCGACCTGCCCTTATCTCCAACCCAGAAGATTGGTAGTACTATGTACCAAACACCCCAAATATCACTGCATGCTCAGAACACTTGAACGGGGGACCTGAGTCATAGTTGGAATACACTTCTTTTAAAATTAAAAGAATATACTTTAAATTCCCTTGCTTCTACTGCTCATTTTTGAGCCCATTTGATTTTTATTCTTGCTTCCAGTTTTTATACTTCCAGTACTGCTAAAACATAGAACCAAGGAGATCTATAGCAATACTGGCAGGTTGTTGCTGTGACACTCATTTCATAGGACATTTCTTGGAATAAGACTGTATTTTCCCAAATGTGACCCTTAGCATGTCCTTTAGCTTGTCCTTTATCCTGTAAGAAGAAAAAACTTCTCTTGTTCTGTTGGAGAGAGTCAACTTACAAAAATAAAGTATTGTCTTCTCCAGAAAATTGCAGATGAAGGTAAACTTCCAAACTCATTCTATGAGGCCGCCATCACCCTAATTCCAAAACCAGACAAAGATGCCACAAAAAAAGAAAACTACAGGCCAATATCACTGATGAACATAGATGCAAAAATCCTTAACAAAATTCTAGCAAACAGAATCCAACAACATATTAAAAAAATCATACACCATGACCAAGTGGGCTTTATCCCAGGAATGCAAGGATTCTTTAATATCCGCAAATCAATCAATGTAATACACCACATTAACAAATTGAAAGATAAAAACCATATGATTATCTCAATAGATGCAGAGAAAGCCTTTGACAAAATTCAACACTCATTTATGATTAAAACTCTCCAAAAGCAGGAATAGAAGGAACATACCTCAACATAATAAAAGCTATATATGACAAACCCACAGCAAGCATCACCCTCAATGGTGAAAAATTGAAAGCATTTCCCCTGAAATCAGGAACAAGACAAGGGTGCCCACTCTCACCACTACTATTCAACATAGTGTTGGAAGTTTTGGCCACAGCAATCAGAGCAGAAAAAGAAGTAAAAGGAATCCAGATAGGAAAAGAAGAAGTGAAACTCTCACTGTTTGCAGATGACATGATCCTCTACATAGAAAACCCTAAAGACTCTACCAGAAAATTACTAGAGCTAATCAACAAATATAGTAAAGTTGCATGATATAAAATTAACACACAGAAATCCCTTGCATTCCTATACACTAACAATGAAAAAACAGAAAGAGAAATTAAGGAAACAATACCATTCACCATTGCAACAAAAATAATAAAATACTTAGGAGTATATCTACCTAAAGAAACAAAAGAGCTATACATAGAAAACTATAAAACACTGATGAAAGAAATCAAAGAGGACACAAACAGATGGAGAAACATACCGTGTTCATGGATTGGAAGAATCAATATTGTCAAAAGGCTATTCTACCCAAAGCAATCTATAGATTCAATGCAATCCCTATCAAGCTACCAACGGTATTTTTCACAGAACTAGAACAAATAATTTCACAATTTGTATGGAAATACAAAAAACCTCGAATAGCCAAAGTAATCTTGAGAAAGAAGAATGGAACTGGAGGAATCAACCTGCCTGACTTCAGACTCTACTACAAAGCCACAGTCATCAAGACAGTATGGTACTGGCACAAAGACAGAAATATAGATCAATGGAACAGAATAGAAAGCCCAGAGATAAATCCACGAACCTATGGACACCTTATCTTTGACAAAGGAGGCAAGGATATACAATGGAAAAAAGACAACCTCTTTAAAAGTGGTGCTGGGAAAACTGGTCAACCACTTGTAAAAGAATGAAACTAGAACACTTTCTAACACCATACACAAAAATAAACTCAAAATGGATTAAAGATCTAAATGTAAGACCAGAAACTATAAAACTCCAGAGGAGAACATAGGCAAAACACTCTCCAACATAAATCACAGCAAGATCCTCTATGACCCACCTCCCAGAATATTGGAAATTAAAAGCAAACTTAAACAAATTGGGATCTTAATGAAACTTAAAAGCTTTGCACTACAAAGGAAACTATAAGTAAGGTGAAAAGACAGCCCTCAGATTGGGAGAAAATAATAGCAAATGAAGAAACAGACAAAGGATTAATCTCAAAAATATACAAGCAACTCCTGAAGCTCAATTCCAGAAAAATAAATGACCCAATCAAAAAATGGGACAAAGAACTAAACAGACATTTCTCCAGAGAAGACATACAGAGGGCTAACAAACACATGAAAAGATGCTCAACATCACTCATTATCAGAGAAATGCAAATCAAAACCACAATGAGGTACCATTACACGCCAGTCAGGATGGCTGCTATCCAAAAGTCTACAAGCAATAAATGCTGGAGAGGCTTGTGGAGAAAAGGGAACCCTCTTTACACTGTTGGTGGGAATGCAACTAGTACAGCCACTATGGAAAACAGTGTGGAGATTCCTATTCCTTAAAAAACTGGAAATAGAACTGCCATATGACCCAGCAATACCACTTCTGGGCATACACACTGAGGAAACCAGATCTGAAAGAGACACGTGCACCCCAATGTTCATCGCAGCCACTGTTCATAATAGCCAGGACATGGAAGCAACCTAGATCCCATCAGCAGATGAATGGATAAGGAAGCTGTGGTACATATACACCATGGAATATTACTCAGTCATTAAAAAGAATTCATTTGAATCAGTTCTAATGAGATGGATGAAACTGGAGCCCATTATACAGAGTGAAGTAAGCCAGAAAGATAAAGAACATTACAGCATATTAACACATATATATGGAATTTAGAAAGATGGTAATGATAACCCTATATGCAAAACAGAAAAAGAGACACAGAAATACAGAACAGACTTTTGAACTCTGTGGGAGAAGGTGAGGGTGGGATGTTTCAAAAGAACAGCATGTATACTATCTATGGTGAAACAGATCACCAGCCCAGGTGGGATGCATGAGACAAGTGCTCGGGCCTGGTGCACTGGGAAGACCCAGAGGAATCGGGTGGAGAGGGAGGTGGGAGGGGGGATCGGGATGGGGAATAAGTGTAAATCTATGGCTGATTCATATCAATGTATGACAAAACCCACTGAAATGTTGTGAAGTAATTAGCCTCCAACTAATAAAAAAAAAAAAAAAAAGAAAAAAGAAAAAAGAAAAAAAAAAAAATCTATAGCAAAATGCAAGGCAAATAATACATCACACAAGAACCAGAAAGTAAAATATTATGGAATACTTACAATTAGAGAAAAGAGAAAAATTAAAATAGCCTGTACAGATTTTCTAAGAAGTTAGAAAAATTTGGAATTAGTCTATATAGAAAGAAGAAATCAAAATTAAATAAGTGAGCCAGAATTAAGGAAATAAATTTAAAGGAAACTATTTACAACAATAACAAAGAACCAAACTTCTGATATACATAAGGAGGAGCCTCCTCGACAATATGTTCATCAAAGATAGGACAGAGTACACTGTATGATTCCATATGTTCACAGTTAACAGAAAAAAGTAATTTTTGATAATATAAATTATAGTGTTTTATTGAGCAAGTAAGGAATGACTGGAAAAGACGAGAATTTTGGTGATAGCAGTTCTTTATCTGCTGGAGAGTTTTGGTAACTCAGGTGTGTAGATTTCAAAACTCATTCTATTAAATCTTCAGATTTGGCATTTTACTAAATACACTTATATATTACTAAAAATGGTTAAAATCGTTCCTGATTTAGATGCAACCCATCTACAAAAAACTAGAGCATGAAACATTTTTTATTGTGATTGCCTTGTGAAACTTGTCTGAAATCTGACAAGTTTCTGAATCTGACAGAAAGAGTTAATAAATTGATGAATGGTAGCAGAAAGCAGATGTGTAAGGGTACACTTATAAGACAGAACTGAATAATGAGTTGATAAATAAGAGAATAACTATCCTTCTATATTCTTGGTTAATGGGAGTGCCAGATTAAAATCTTAGGTTCATTTAACTTTGCCAACATACATCAAAGTGTGTCTTTAGGCTCTGATATATTTTATATTGATGGATGGTTAATTGCATCCACTGATTCCCAATAGAACTAATGACAACTTTAAATTAATACATTTACAATGATTAGATCTGAAGACTTAACTTCAGTTAATATAAAGTTATCACCCAGTCGTGTCCAACTCTGCGATCGTGTGGACTGTAGCCTACCAAGCTCCTCCGTCCATGGGATTCTCCAGGCAAGAATACTGGAGTGGGTTGCCATTTCCTTCTCCAGGGGATCTCCCTGACCCAGGTATTGAACCCAGGTCTCTCGCATTGGAGGCAGACGCTTTAACCTCTGAGCCACCAGGGAAACCTCAATGTAAAGTTAATATTTTCTTTATATAATTTGAAATTTAGACATGTTTCTTAAGGTTAGAACTATTAGAACTGCAAAAAAAAAAAATGATTACATTTCTTTGTAGTTTACAACTGCTCTTATTTTAAGCTGATGATAGAAGGAACAAAAAAATTAACATTGAAAAATAAATGTGGTTGTACTGTTTTTAAAAAAAATAATAAATTTAGAACAATAAAGACAAAGTAGAAAGATTTGCTAACAGAATCAATGTTGCTAAAACTTAAGCAAAAAAATGGAATGAAGAAGAGTTAAAAGTTTCCAGAGAGGAGGGGAATAAGTCCCTTACAAAAGAAAAAAAAAAAAAAGCACAATTATAAAAAGAATATGATTTCCAAAGTCAAATACTTGTGCTGTCTGCTGGTTGACAACAAGACAGAGTCTTCAAATTGTGAGAGAAATTATCAGATATTGTTTATCATCACAACATTTGGACTTTCTGTGATATGATTGTTTGGGAAGGGATCTTAACTTCTGTGGTCAATTTCATTCGTTAATTCACAGTTCTAAGAAGTCAAATATAAGCTGATATCAAGACTGCAAGCTCTCATTCAGTTTGAAGCGCTCCCCACCTTCTCAGATTCCTGTCTGATCCTCATTCTCTCCCCCACCTCAGGCCTGATCCGGGCTCAGACGTCTGTGGGAAACGTTGGGCCGGATAGCTCTTCTCCTCGTTCAGGGCCACGTCGTCCCGTTTCAGTTCTTCCGGGGCATCTGCCTCAGAGATGGCAGGAGGCGAGCCGGGAAGCGCGCGGTGTGACGGGCTGGCCCTGCCGCGTGCGTCCGTGCAGGGTTAGGGCTAGGGTTGCCAGCTAACATCTTACATTTTCTCCACGCTTCTCTTGGACACCACAGACAGCCTTTCTCAAGGGAGAGGAAATCAACCTCCTGACTTTTTCTGGCAAGCATGTCTCTTCTAGAATGTTTTTCAAAATGCCTCATGCATGACAACCTTTCCCATTTTGACCTTGGGGTAAAAAAAATATATATATATAGCATCTTTGCAAAATCAGATCCTGAAAATGCAGGATGCATTCACCTCAGCCCTCCACACTTTTTTTTATTTTGACAAGACAAACAGGCATATCTGGTTGGATGGGAAGTCTTCTGAATGCTATCCTCAAAGAAATTCTCCTCTCACTGTTCATTTCTATTTAATTCTTTTGCAAAATCTTAAATTTAAGATAAATTGGCGATGGCCTATAAGGTTCTGCCAAATCTGTTTTGAGGTTTACATGTTTAGCAAAGGTAGTCCAGTGCTGTTCTTTAGGATTTCTTGTTTCCATAATTGGGTCTCACCTGAGACATCTGGGTAGGAAAATAGAATTTTAGAAATTTATTAGTAATTGAGTGTTGGTTAATTGAGAAATGGAAACTTTGTTTTCCTTTGGTTTAATTGTAAATTGATTTAATCATTTGAAATGTTACTTTGGCAATATATATAAAAACATAAAATGAAAAAAATTCCAAAAAAGTGTATGTATTAGGCATGCTTATTACAACATAATTCATTTAGAAAGAAAAACTGAAACACATATTTTCAATAATAGAGAGTAGATGTCTACAGTATGAAATAGGAGAAAATTGAATACCATGCAACTGTTCAAAATAGTGGTAGTTATTAAAATAAGTAGGTGTCCATGGGTGCGGTATTGCAAAACTATAGTTTATCCAACAGATGGTATATATGAATCTATCCATGTACAACTTAGATATATATGTATTTATTTGCTTGAATATATATTCATATAAAAAGTTCACCAAAAATAACAATAAAGATATTTTAAGATTTCTGAATATTTATTTCCTTTTTATTTTTCTGTGTTGTTCCCATTTCTCATAGTAAGGAAATGATTGTTTTCAAAAAATAAATGCCACATTGACATTTTATTGAAAATTAGAATGATGCGCTTATAAACACCATTATAATTGTCAATAATAGTGAGAATAATATTAATTATATTAACAATAGCTTTATGATACTGTAAACTTTTTATGTCTTTTTTTGGCCCAGCCATACCTGGCTTGTGAAATCTTAGCTCCCCAACCAGAGATTGAACCTGCACCATAGACCATGAAAGTACAGAATCCTAACCACTGGATCACCAGAGAATTCCCATCATGTCATGTTTAAAAGTTAATTAATGTGATTGCTGAAACTAAAAGTATCTATTCTTTAAATAATTCATTAGTTGGTGGCATTAGATTGCCCCTATGTGCTCAGCCCTTCATCATCACTTGGATGAGAATTCAGAGCAGCCACGGCGTAACTGCCGTAAAGGGGCCACCAAGCAAGGCCACGTTACGTGGCGCTGAAGGCTTTGCACAGATGAGCACACTTACACAGTTATCTATGATTCTCTCAAGCCCCCAGATAAACAAACATGGAGTCAGAACATGAGCAAATAGAGTTACTCTATTTTTCAGTCTGTTGTACATACACTCACAAACGGTCCTTAGTTAGAATATAAAAGTTTCATGAACTTAAAGGAAAAATTATTGAGCATTATTTTGCTAGCGTGTGAGATGAGTCAAATTGTGCACTAGTTTGAACATTCTTTGGCATTGCCTTTCTTTGAGATTGGAGTGAAAACAGATATTTTCCAGTCTTGTGGCCACTGCTGAGTTTTTCCAAATTTGCTGGCATATTGAGTGCAACACTTTCACAGCATCATCTTTCAGGATTTGAAATAGCTCAACTGGGATTCTATCATCTCTGCTAGCTTCATTTGTAGTGATGCTTCCTAAGGCCCACTTGACTTCGCATTCCAGGATGTCTGGCTCCAGATGAGTGATCCCACAATCAAGGTTATCTGGGTCATTAAGAACTTTTCTTGTATAGTTTTTCTGTGTATTATTGCCACCTCTTCTTAATATCTTCTGCTTCTATTAGGTCCATACCGTTTCTGTCTTTCATTGTACCCATCATTGCATGAAATGTTCCCTTGGTACCTCTAATTTTCTTGAATAGATCTTTAGTCTTTCTCATTCTATTGTTTTCCTCTATTTCTTTGCATTGACCACTTAGGAAGTGAGCAATTCTCCAAGTTAGTGATCAAAATTCTCCAAGCTAGGCTTCAACAGTACATGAATCAAGAAATACCAGATGTTCAATCTGGGTTTAAAAAAGACAGGGGAACCAGAAATCAAATTGCCAACATCTGTTGGATCATAGAAAAAGCAAGAGTTCCAGAAAAAAAATCTACTTCTGCTTTATTGACTATGCCAAAGCCTTTGACTATGTGGATCACAACAATCTATGGAAAATTCTGAAAGAGACGGGAATATAAGGCCAGTTAACTGCTTCCTGAGAAATCTGTATGCAGATCAAGAAGCAACAGTTAGAACCAGACATGGAACAACAGACTGGTTCCAAATTGGGAAAGGAGTACATTAAGGCTGTATATTGTCACCCTGCTTATTTAACTTATATGCAGAGTACATCATGAGAAATGCCAGGCTGGATGAAACACAAGCTGGAATCAAGATTGCAGGGAGAAATATCAGTAACCTCAGATATGCAGATGACACCGCCCTTATGGCAGAAAGTGAAGAGGAACTAAAGATGAAGATGAAGGTAAAAGAGGAGAGTGAAAAGTCTGGTGTTAAACTCAACATTCATAAAAAGAAGATCATGGCATCTGACCCTATCACTTCATGGAAAATAGGTGGGGAAACAATGGAAACAGTGACAGACTTTTTTGGGGGGCTCCAAAATCACTGCAGATGGTGATACAGCCACGAAATTAAAAGATGCTTGCTCCTTGGAAGAAAAGCTATGGCCAGCCTAGATAGCATATTAAAAGCAGAGACAAGACTTTGCCAAAAAAGATCTGTATAGTCAAAGCTATGGGTTTTCCAGTAGTCATGTATGAATGGGAGAGTTGGACCATGAAAAGGCTGAGTGTCAAAGAATTGATGCTTTTGCACTGTGGTGTTGGAGAAGACTCTTGAGAGTCCCTTGGACTGCAGGGAGATCCAACCAGTCCATCTTAAAGGAGACCAGTCCTGAGTGTTCATTGGAAGGACTGATGTTGAAGCTGAAACTCTCACACTTTGGCCACCTGATGCTAAGAGCTGACACATTGGAAAAAACCCTGATGCTGGGAAAGATTGAGGGCAGGAGGAGAAGGGAATGGCAGAAAATGAGATGGCATCACCGACTCAATGAACATGAGTGTGAGTAAACTCCAGGAGTTGGTGATGGACAGGGAGGCCTGGCGTGCTGCTGTTCATGGGGTCACAAAGAGTAGGACACGACTGAGCGACTGAACTGAACTGAATGGAAATTCTCACATTTATTTTCACACACCTTTTCAAGAACATCAGAATTTGTTAATTATGAATGTGTACAAGCAATATTAGTAATAACAGTACCTGTGAGTTTTTCACCAACAGAAACCCAGGCATGTCAAAATATAATTTACACACAACAGTACGTCAAAATCACAGTAGCTACCAAATCTTCTTAAGAAGTCTTTCAGAATTCCCTGTTTTAATTATATCAGGCTCCCATAGCTATCATAAACATAATAGAGAGGATGTATTAGACAGTATATATTTATTTTCTCATGATTCTGGATGCTATGAAGTCTAAACCAAGATACTGGTAAAATAGGTTTCATTTTGAGATCACTTCTTTGAATGTGTGTGGAAAGAGAGAAACGTTTCTTTCTTCCTCTCCTTCTAAAGCCACCAGTCCTATCTTATTGGGTCCTTACAACCTCATTTAATCTTAATTGGCACCTTAGTGGCAACCTATTCCAGTATTCTTGACGGGAAAGTCCCACTCTGTTCATGGGATCACAAACAGTCAGACTCTGCAAAGAGAAGATTAAGCACATGCCATGTAGAAGCCACTCTAAATGCAATGGTTTGAGGAATTTAACATATGAATTTTGAGGGGATACAATTCAGCCCATACAACGAATTATTAAAAAAAAGGAGACTGGGGCCTCTATCAATCACCGCTTGCCGCTCTTCTGGTTATTGCTGTGGGGAGAATTTACTCCCTCCACTTCCAACGTAGCTTCCCTGCGCGCAGAGCAGTTTCCCGCGGCTGAAGAGGAGCAAAGCGGTGCCCTAATGAAGGCAACGTGGTGTAAAATGGCAGAGAAGACCGGGCTTTGAGGAAGTTACCCACCACACCGCCGCTGGGAGCAGAGCAGAGCTGCCGGCGTGGGTCAGCATGCACAAAAGCTCATGTGTCCGCTGTGCTGGAGACGCGCATCTGTGAGACGAGTGTCCGCGGCTCTCAGGGGGCTTGGCGGAGGAGAAGCTCTTTACAAATGAAACATGCGTTTGTCTGATGTCTTTGAACACAAACGACGGCCGATTTGTTGGAGATGTCAGAGAAAGTGAGAATTTGCTCTTGGCAGCAGATAAAACTGTCTTTCTTTGGATAAGTTGTAACTTACCTGTATATTTGAAGTAAGGTTTGCCTTTCACATCTTAGGGATTTACCATTTTTTACATGGAAAGCCAGAAAAGTGAACACACAGTAGCTGACATAAAAAGAGGAGGCCAGCTGGATATTGGTGAGCTTAAACTGAGGACAGCTTCTACTGGCATCTGCTCTCTGTTACACGTGTTATACAGAAATATGAAATTTGTTTCATACGACTTTTGTTAATACTATGTGATGAAATTTTGATTGTATTGTTAAAGAGAGACATTTTAGGTGTACTAGCTCCCAAATTCTACTAATATTTTTAATATGTCATGAAGCATTCTGAACTGAGATAGAGCAGAACACCTTTCTCCCAGTGAGATTCCAATTACTGCAATTGTTTCTATTTCAAAAACTAAGTAGATGTGTGATAAGGTTTATAAAAGCACAAGGCTGATTGAAGTCCTATTTTAGGAGGGGAAGCCATATTTTTGGACAAACTAAAATTTAACCCATTTTAAAAAACTTTAAAAGAGGTCTTCCCTTTGATGTACTCTGACCCTATCAGCTGGGGCTTCCCAGCTGGCTCAGTGGTAAAGAATCAGCCTGCAATGCAGGAGACACCCTTTTGATCCCTGGGTGGGGAGGAGCCCCTGGAGAGGGAAATGGCAACCCACTCCAGGATTCTTGCCTGGAGAATCTCAAGGACAGAGGAGCCTGGCAAGCTGCAGTCCATGGCATCACGTAAGAGTTGTACATGACTTAGAGATTAAATAAGAACAATGATGATGACAACCCTATCAACTAAATATTCTAAAAAAAATTCAAGGATAATTAGAATTATAAAATCAAGTAAGCACAAACAAGAAAGCAAAAATGCTATCTATAGAAATGGGTTCTGGCTTTTTAACTCAGAACAGAAGCTAGAGAAAAAAGGGGATAGATACAGATATTGGCGGTCAGGCTAAACAGAAAACAAAGGAAAATTGAAATACCAGTTTATCTAAATATTTTAAATGGCTAGATTAGGAAAGATGACAATTTCAAGTATTATAAAAACACAGAAGTTGACCAAATTAAGTCTATGGCAAAGAAAGGGATGGCTTGTGAAAATCTGAGGAACTTTGGATTTAATATATTATTGAGACAATCTCATACAGGACATGGGAAAACAAAAGATAGCCCATATTGATGTTTGAGAAATCTATACTGGGTGGTTACACAAGAGACAAGAGTGCTAAGAGACTGACTGTTATATCACTTTAAGCAGGGTTAGATGAGATTCGAGATGTCACAGTTATTGCAGCTGGAAGGAGGGAAAACATGACATATTCTCCAAGGAAACTGTCTGAGAAATTTATTGAGTTAGGTCCCTAAGGATAGTTATAGCTGAGCAAAGAAAAGCCCAAAAGGGGAGACAGGAAAGGCAACAATAAATATAATCTTGGCATGCATTTGATTTTGGTCTCATAGAATGGAACCAACTGTGTGTAATAATTCTATTCAGGTAGGTGAAGATGGAGAAGGTCTGCTTTAATAATAGATTTTTTCAGACCCCCAAATTACATTTTTTATTTTATTCTGTAAAGAATCCTATTTGAAAGAGGAAGACATTCAGAGAGCAAAATGTCCAAGTTTGAAATAAAGTGAAGATAAATGGTAGAAACCATTAAGGAAGCTAGGTTGGTTGGTATAAGTATCAGAAATAAATAAATAAATAAATAAACAGACACACTTAAATAGGCCAAAAATGTTGAAACTCAGCAGATCCTATTTGAAGAGGGTAGGGAAATATTGAGAGCACATGGAAGAAGTGTACTGATCCTTATTGGGTCACTGCAATTATAGAATTTCAAGGACGCCTCTTTTATTCCTCAAATTTAACTTTTTTGGAATTGGTGAACACATCCTTAACAACAACAGTGAATAATAGTCAGTGCTTTTCTTGCTCAGTCCCTGAGTCATGCTGACTCTTTGAGACTTCATGGACTGCAGCACACCAGGCTCCCCTGTCCTTCCTAATCTCCAGGACTTTGCTCAAATTCATGTGCAAAAAGGTGATGCCATCCAACCATCTCATCCTCTGTCGTCCCCTTCTCCTCCTGCCTTCAATCTTTCCCAGCATCAGGGTCTCTTCCAATGAGTCAGCTCTTCGCATCAGGTGGCCAAAGGATTGGAGTTTCAGCTTCAGCATCAGTCCTTCCAATGAATATTCAGGACTGATCTCCTTTAGGATGGACTGGTTGGATCTCCTTGCAGTCCAAGGGACTCTCGTGAGTCTTATCCAGCATCACAGTTCAAAAGCATCAATTATTTGGTGCTCAGCCTTTTTTACAGTCTAACTCTCGCCTCTGTACATGACTACTGGAAAAACAATAGCTTTTATCTGTATGGACATTTGTCGGCAAAGTAATGTCTCTGATTTTTAGTATGCTGTCTAGGTTTGTCATAGATTTCCTTCCAGGGAGCAAGCGTCTTTTAATCTCATGGCTGCTTTTGCTGTCTGCAGTAAGTTTGGAGCCAAAAAAATAAGTTAATAATAAAATAATAGCTATAGCCAACCTCACTGATTATTTCTTCATATGAAATATCTCCACCTTTTGAAACTTAAATATCATTTTGGCTATTAGCATGAGATATGTATATCTCGGCTACATAAATTTATGCTTTAATATTTTAAGATAATTTCTGTATTAATTACAGGTAATGGATTTTATTGAAAGCCCTTTTGGCATCTATTGAAGCCATTAGTTTTATTGATAGCTTCTAATATATTTATATTTATGCCCAAATTAATTAATCTTTGCTTCTTGAGCTAAATAAATAATATTTAAATCTGGTAAATGCTTTTTTAAAGTAATTTTTGTATTTTACATATTTACATTTTATTTAGTAACTTAGAACATATATTCATATATAGGATTTGGAAGCTGGTGTTTTATAATTGACTGCCACGAACCTGTTGTTCTTAAAGGTACTTATCCAAAACAAGGTTCTATAGTTAAATAAATATTAGAAATGATTCTTTATCAAATATCTCACAGAATATGCTGTATATTCACATATTAAACCCTTCATAGGTCTTCCCTCGGGGTCCGGTGGTTAAGAGTTTGCCTTTCAGTGGTTGGACGTGCAGGTCCCAACCTTGATATGGTCGCTATGGTCCCACATGCCGTGGGGGCAACGAAGTCCGTGTCCCGCGACTACTGAGCCTTCACGTTCTGGAGTCTGTGCACCACAGCTAGAGAGCCCATGAGCTGCGATGAACGATCCCAGAGGCTGGCACCGACTTGGTGCAGGCATAAGTATATACATACACATGAAGTGTCTTCCTTAGGAAAGCCTGTTTCTTTGAGATGACTCCAAAACTTAACAGATTTTTTTTTAATTCTTCAAAAATCTTCCATTTAATCTGTCATGAAATGATTCACTTATTCTGCCTGCTTTAAAATAATATATTCTCCTGATATTTGTCTAGCTTATTGTTATATTACATCTTTTCTCTAAGATATATTTGTGATGGGCAGAATGTTGGCCTCCATGACTTTTGCCCCGTAATGTCATACCTGTGAATACGTTGCATCAGATGGCAAAAGGGGCTTTGTAGGTATAATTAAATTTACCTATCAGTTGACCTTCATATGGGGAGATTATCCTGGATTATTCTGATAGGCCCAATGTATTCGTGGGAGCTCTTAGAAGCAAAGCTTTCTCTTGGCTCCGAGGAGGGGACGATAAAGAGGTGTGAACAGGTGGCAGCAGAGAGACTCAACGCTTCCCCTCGAGCTGTGACAACGGAGGGGCCCCCAGTCACGGGATGAAGGTCGCTTCAAGAAAGCGAGGATGACCATTGACCGATCGTTAGGTATCTGGACAAAGAAAGAAGGACCTCACTCCTACAGTCACATGGAACTGAGCTCTACTGAAAACCCAGAAAACCCCATATGTCGACTCTCCTTTAAAACCTCCAGTTTGGACTCCAGGTTGGCCCACTTTTTACTCCAGCCTTTTGAGATGCTAAGCAGAGCATCCAGTGGAGCCAGTCTGGACTTCCAGCAGTCGTAACTGTGAATAATAGAAGGGTAATGCTTTAAATTATTATCCTTGTGGAGGTTTACTAGGGTAGAAATTGCATAGTATGTAATATAGTTTCACTCAATAGAGAAGCGTATTTAAATTAAACAGGGAGAGTCCAGTAACCTTAAACTGTAGAGTGACTTTAAGGTCATTACCAGATGAATTGACTTTCCTGTGAAAAATGTCCATAATACTGTTTTTGAAAAGTTTAAAAAATATGAAATTGGCCCAGAATCTAAATAGGAATTCCCGAAGCTGCTAAGGAAGCTGCTCAAAGTAGAGGAGAGAGAGAGAGAAAGCAATGGAGACCCACATACACAATTAGAAAGACCCGGAGACATGGGGAAGACAGAGAGGGAAAGGCGGCTCGTACTGAGCCTTCTCACGCCCTCGAGGTTGGAGGCACGGGCTGAGTTCGGTGGCAAGACCAGGAGGGCAGCCGGGAGGAACCAGTCAGCTCATGATACCACGCAGACCAGGCAAAGGCAAGTAACGGATTCAGAAGAAACGGGCCAGACTTGGAACAAATGACAAATCTAATAAGCTGTCGGCCAGCTGCTTTCAGTAAACCAGTTAATTCATATTTTAAACAAATGTTTCCTATAAAATAATGATATAGAGCGTCTATTTGAGCAGTGTAATATGCACAATATTACAAGGGCTTCCCCGGTGGCTCAGCTGGTAAAGAATCCGCCTGCAATGCAGGAGATGTGGGTTCAATCCCTGGGTTGGGAAGATCCCCTGGGGAAGGGAAAGGCTGCCCACTCCAGTGTTCTGGCCTGGAGAATCCCAGGGACTGTAGAGTCCATTGGGTCACAAAGAGTCGGACACAATTGAGCGACTTTCACTTTCACTTTTTTTTCACGATTGACATATGCAACACTATAGTTTTTAAAATTTGCTTTAATATGTGATCATTTAAACTGATAAAATTACATATTATCATAGAATTTTAGAGACAGTGTTTTAAAGATCATCCAGTTCCCCAGTTAATGGATGAGACATTTGAAACCAGTATAGGGAAGTGAATTATCAGAACCTCATCTTTTTCCTGTATCCATGCATGATGTCTATGACACTACTACTACTTCTTAAAAGTTCTGAGAAAACGTGTCTACGTCACAGTAAAAGATACACAATTCTTACGTGTGACATTATAAAATCTCCATACAAAATGTACATGCCGTTGCGACTTTAGAGAATCATAAATATCATCTAAAACCTACATGATATATATAATACATATCAATGAAATATCTACAAATAATAATCATGCGTTTAAAGGGCTTGTCTTTTACGGTCTTAGTAACCCATTCTCCTAACAAAAATCTGTGTGCAGAAGTTTTATTATTTTCTTTCCTATTGATAGTATTTTCGATAGCATTTTAGAAGGATAAAAATCTTTATATAAGTAATATTCAAGTCATCAACTTGCAAGCAATAGAGACATTACCTGATTTAAAGAGTAAAAGCAATTTAATAAAAGAGTACTGTGTAGCTTAAAGAATTTTAAGGAAGCCTAAAGAACAAATTCTGGAAAATAAGGACCACACAAAGGAAGTTAAGAGCCAGAGTCACAGCCAAATTAGACTGAACATTAGATGGGAAGAACACTGCTGACTGAAGCTGCAGCTGAGCCCTAAACACGACAGCCCGCGTTGGGAGTCTTGGTACTGAATTGCCAGCTTGCCAGCAGTGCTGGGCCAAAAAAAAAAAAAAAAAAGGAAGGGAAAGAAAGAAAGAGCCATGTTGCTACGACTACATCCAAACAGGAATCACTGACAGCTTCTGCTTATTTGCATCCCTTGATTACAACCTTAAGCCGGCAGCTGGTGCATTTGGTTGGCTAAGCCTAGGTTAGCAACCACTAGGTTTGGGTTGCTTGGTGCCAACCCGAAACTACCTCCGGGCAGGACTTTCTGATTTGTAGAGACTTGAAAAATAAAACCTGCATTTCTGGTGTTTCACTTGCAGAAAGTGTTTGTGTGCATGTGCTCAGTCATCTCTTTGGGATTTCACAGGTAGCCCACCAGGCTCCTCTGTCCATGAGATTCTCCAGGCAAGAATGCTAGATTGGGTTGCCATTTCCTACTCCAAGGGATCTTCCTGACACAGGGATTGAACCCAGGTCTCCTGCATCTCCTGAATTGGCAGGCTGATTCTTTACCGCATAGTTCAGTTGCTCAGTTGAGTCCAACTCTTTGCTACCTCATGGACTGCAGCACACCAGGCTTCTCTGTCCTTCACCAACTCCCAGAGCTTACTCAAACTCATGTCCTTCGAGTCGGTGATGCCATCCAATCATCTCACCCTCTGTCATCCCCTTCTCCTCCCACCTTCAATCTTTCCCAGCATCAGGGTCTTTTGCAAGGAGTCAGTTCTTTGCATCAGGTGGCCAAAGTATTGGAGTTTCAGTTTCAGCATCAGTCCTTCCAATGAATATTCAGGACTGATTTCCTTTAGGATTGATCGACTGGTTGGGATCTCTTTGCAGTCCAAGGGACTCTCAAGAGTCTTTACCACTTAGCCACCTTGCTTTATTTCCAACAGTTTAGTTTTTGGAGACTTCAGCTTGGAGCTTAGAGGCTTGGGGGTGTGAAGCTTGGAGCTTAGAGGCTTGGGGGTGTGAAGCTTGGCGCTTAGAGGCTTGGGGGTGTGAAGCTTGGCGCTTAGAGGCTCCGGGGTGTGGAGCATCCTCATTGCTGGTGCACACTGTGTAGTGGTGGTGTGGTTTTGGAAGGTGACAGCCTGACTCCACAGTGTCCTGAAATGGTGATAGGCAGCATTTTCTCTCTTTCTCTCTTCTCTCTTTACCCTCATAGTGTGATATTGGGAATCCTCTAGAAGCTCCTTTTAGAGCTTCATTTCTTGGCCTTTCTAATGATGCTTTGAATTATATGTGCCTCAAAACATTTCCTCATGCTTAAGATTGCTACATCTAGTTCTGTTGCCTACAGACCAAGAATGTCTATAACATAATTAGAATCTGGAAGTGGTTCCCTGTAACAGACTTCAAGAAACATACTTTACAATATCTTATTTTTTTCCTGAGTTGCTTGAAGGCTGTGAGGATCCATGAGCCCTAGAAAAAGGAACCCTGGAAGTCCAGGACTGTTAATTCAATTAACAGTTAAATTAACTCCCCTCATTTCCTGCACAAAATATATTGAAGACAAGCTTTTCTGGATAAAGTGAACAGTGCAATGGAGTTGAGGGGTATAAGAACTGTGGAGTGGGCTGCTTTCCTATAGCTATAGTAGAGAATTTGAAGTAATGATGTTAGGCTCAAAGTTTTAATTTTGGGCTTGATTCAGTCAGAAAACCATGAACATTATAATTCTGCCCTAAAATATTCTGCTATTCCTGTTGCTACAGAGCTTCTATACCTGAAACTCAGATGGAGCTTGAGTTCATGTGATCTGCTGAAGTGGAATTTGTGATGATTTAATACCGTGCTGCCTGCAATGAAACTAAAATTCCCAGAATTCCCTTTATTGCCTACTTCTAGGTTAGAGTTGATGAAAACAGAAATTTGGATGTGATTTGGAAAGCTGAAGTGAGTACAAATTACTATTCCTTGCCACCTCATGGATAGAGGTGGCAAGAGCAGATATGGAGATGCTACCAGATTCCTTCCGGTCATTGCTCTCTCCTTGGAGACAGATGCAGAAATTCCGGTGGATTGCCATTTGGCCTCATTCTACAATGAAAGTGAAAGTGAAGTCGCTTAGTCCTGTTGGCTGTTTGCGACCACATGGACTGTAGCCCACCAGGCTCCTCTGTCCATGGGATTTTCCAGGCAAGAGTACTGGAGTGGGTAGCCTTTCCCTTCCCCAGGGGATCTTCCTGACCCAGGGGTCAAACCCGATGTCCCACATTGTAGGCAGATGCTTTACCATCTGAGCCATCAGGGAAGCCTTATTCTACAATAATCCATGCCTAACCTTCTCCTTTACTTCTGTCCCTACTGATCAACAGTAGCTCCACCACAAGACTCAGGGCAAAAGGCTTCCACACGCAAATGCATCATGAATCCCTCTCTGACAAAACCAGCAACAGGAAGGCTGGTGAGCAAATACCCCTTCATCCTTTAGCTTCCCTTGTGGACCTTCCCTAGCTTCGTCCACATTAGTATAAGATATTGCTCCTATGAAAAATTATTACTTTATAATAATCATGCTAACTTTGATTCCTTGACTGAAACTTCACAAATGTATCTTGCAAGCAAGTGTCAACTTCCCTTAGGACTAATCACAACAAATTCTCATTATCAATCCAGACTCTAGTATCACACCATGCACCATATAAAGTCAAAGTCGGATAGAAATATTTGAATATCAAAGCAACTTCAGATTTTCTATTTATATTGGCAAAAATCGGGAGCATATGTGTAAAAGTAGATTCTACATATATTGCACAAAACAGAGAGGAACAGAATTTAACATGGTGTTGGATTTATCATTATGGAACTATTAAAGATGAATTTCAATATATTGTGATAGATTGATTAATGGGGAAGAGTTCGAATTGTTTACTTGCTTGGTTGATTAAATCATAAACTCAGTTTTGGTCTACATTGAATGAAGAGAGAGTTAAACAATTCATCAATTATGTTCATTATGAAAGTCAAAAGAATCTCCCTTAATAGTGACATTGATAAACATTTTGAATAGTTTCAATAACCTTGAAAAGCACATTAGTAACTCTCAGAGCCATAGGAACGTAAAGACGCGTGATGACTAAATATAACGGAGTACCTTCGATAAGGTTCTAGCACAGAAAAAAAAAATATATGGAAAATTAAAAAAATCTGAATAGACTTTGGACCTTGGTTAATAATAAATAGTTTATCAGTATTTGTTTATTAACTGTAAAAATGTATAAAGTATGATAATAGGAGAAATTTTATGGAGTATATGAGGACCCTGTTCTCCCCAAATTTTTTCTGTAAAACCAAAACTATATTTAAGTAAGTATTTAATAAAAACTTTATTTAAGTAAGTATTATAGTTACTTTTCTCTGAAGTATTAAGATAAATATTGGAGATATTGTTATTAATAGGGGCTCATTTTAGTGAGAATGAATTTAGCTCCTTAGTACCAAGAGAAATGGTCATTGTCATAGAGACCAGAGCTAACACAATAATGAGACTACTTTGGCTTGGAGGAGTCTTTGAGGATGTCAAATTGCTCATCGTACCCCTGATTTCATGGACAACCTTCAAATGTCCAAAAAACACACAAAAACGGCACAAACAAAAGCCTTTAGTTCTGGCTAATGGAAAATAAGCTTCGGTCCGTATGATAGTTTTGGTGCCTTATCAGCACTCCCGTGGTTTAATAAATGCAGAGCTCTTTGAATGAAGCCTTTTGATTTCCTTTGGGAAACACCCTGAGATATCACCAAAATCTTCCTGGCCTTCTCCAGGGGGTATGCAACCATTTAGCCAAGTTCCTTTTCTTGTCACCAAGTCCTGTGATTATTGGACGCTGACTTATGAAAATGCTATTCCATGGGTCACAGAGTGGGGCCATGTAGCATTTAGGTGGTAAATAGAATGCTTCCTGTGTCCCTTTGCAGTGGGGTTGGGATTCTATGAACCTATTATGTGTCGGTGACAGACATTCAGGAGTTGCCTGAAATCAAACACGTGGGTCATCCTTGCCACAGCTGATTCCATTACCATCAAAACTGCTTTTCAATTCTGCCAGCAGCAGAAACCAATGTCAATACCAAAATGACATCATAATCAGTGAGAAGGGGAAAACAAGGAACCAGTCAGCCACTTGACTATGTTTTGACTGTATTTACTGTCTTCTGTCATGGAGGAAGCAGTGATTTGTTCACCTTGGAGTGGATACTTATCCTGGCAAGGGTTGGCCTTTCTTCATTTGCCATGCTTCACAGGCAATGATAACCACAGGAAAAATCTCCTTCTATGGCATGCCAATTGTTATAGCATTGTTTCTGGGCAGGTAAGCTATCTAGTCAAGGCTATGGTTTTTCCAATGGTCATGTATGGATATGAGAGTTGGACTGTGAAGAAAGCTGAGTGCCGAAGAATTGATGCTTTTGAATTGTTGTGTTGGAGAAGACTCTTGAGAGTCCCTTGGACTGAAAGGAGATCCAATCAGTCCATCCTAAAGCAGAATAGTCCTGGGTGTTCGTTGGAAGGACTGATGCTGAAGTTGAAACTCCAATACTTTGGCCATCTCATGCGAAGAGTTGACTCATTGGAGAAGACCCTGATGCTGGGAGGGATTGGAGGCAGAAGGAGAAGGGGACGACAGAGGATGAGATGGCTGGATGGTATCACTGACTCGTTGGGCATGAGTTTGAGTAAACTCCAGGAGTTGGTGATGGACAGGGAGGCCTCGTGTGCTGCAATTCATGGGGTCGCAAAGAGTCGGACACGACTGAGTGACTGAACTGAACTGAACTGACTGAAACCATTTAACAGCAGGAAGTATATCCCATCACTGATAACCAGTCAATCACACAGAGAGATATATGACTCATGTAGGAGTTAGACATAGAACTCAGTTACGGTACCGGTGAGGGAATAAAAGATCACGATCTTAGTTTTTCTCTTATACCAGAAGATATATATATATATTCTGAATCAGTGAACAAAGTGCTGTTTCTTTTGTAGTAGGAGGAATCAATAGGTGGAAAGTTGCTTCTGATCCTTGTGTCCAACTAAAGCAAGAGAGCGTAGAGAGAGTTACCTTGAACTGGAATATAAGACTGGTATTTGATAATATGTTGCTAACTGAACTCTGGACCAATAGAACAAACATTAAAATAAAGTGTTGATTGGGGTGATTAAAGGTTACCAAGAGAAAATAAGGTTGCCGCTTCATGATGAGACGAGGGACAAGGATATACGCAACCTAAAGAAATCTCTTAGGGTGTTTCCACTCCTGTGAACTGTAGTAAAAAGTCTAGGTGATCTGATACAGGTAGGCACAGGAGGTGTGAGACACACATTATGAAAGATTTAAGTTACTTTCTAGATAAGATTCAAGATTAAAACACCGTCAGTGCAAAGAAAGTTTTGGGGCTTATAGTCTCTTTACTATTGTGTTGACTTCATATATATATACATGTGATGGAATTTCAGTTGAGCTATTTCAAACCCCGAAAGATGCTGCCTCTAAAGTGGTGCACTCAATATGCCAGCAAATTTGGAAAACTCAGCAGTGGCCACAGGACTGGAAAATGTCAGTTTTCATTCCAATCCCGAAGAAGGGCAATGCCAAAGAATATTCAGACTACTATACAATTGAACTCATTTCACACACTAGCAAACTAATGCTCAAAGTTCTGCAAGTTAGGCTTGAACAGTACATGAACCGAGAACTTGCAGATGTTCAAGCTGAATCTAGAAAAAGCAGAAGAATCAGAGATCAAATTGCCAACAAAAATTTTATCATAGAAAAATGAAGATTATTCCAGAAAAAAAAATATCCTTCTACTTCATTGACCAAGCTAAAGCCTTTAACTGTGTGGATTACAACATATTCTGGAAAGTTCTTAAAGAGATGGGAATACCAGACCACCTTACCTGCCTCCTGTGAAGCCTGGATGCAATCAAGAAGCAACAATTAGAACAGGAGAAGGGGATGGCAGAGGATGAGACGGTTGGATGGCATCACTGACTCAATGGACATGAGTTCAAGCAAGCTCTGGGAGATGGTGATGGACAGGGAGGCCTGGCGTACTACAGTCAATGGTGTCACGAAGAGGCAGACGTGACCGACTGAACAATAGATATTTATATATATATATATGGTTTTCCTGGTGGCTCAAACGGTAAAGAATCTGCTTGCAATGCGGGAAACCTGGGTTAGATCCCTAGCTTGGGAAAATAACCTGGAGAAGGAAATGGCAACCCACTCCAGTATTCTTGACTGGAGAATTCCACGGACAGAGGAGGCTAGACTACTAAAGTTCGTGGGGTACACACACACACGCACACGCACACGTATATATGTGATATCATATAATATTTGTCTTTCTTTTTCTGACTTATTTCACTGAGTATAAAAATCTCTACATCCATCCATGTAGCTGCAAATGGCATTATTTCATCCTTCTTATGGTTGAGTTGTATTCCATTGTATAGATGCATCAATTTTCTTTACAGAATTATGTTAATAATGTGTCACCTACACAGAGAAAGAACAGTTCAGAAAGGATATGTTGAGACATCAACTGGGCATGGCATCTGGTCCCATCACTTCATGGCAAATAAATGGGGAAACAGTGGAAACAGTGGCTGACTTTATTTTTCTGGGCTCCAAAATCACTGCAGATGGTGATTGCAGTCATGAAATTAAGACACTTACTCCTTGGAAGGAAAGTTATGACCAACCTAGGTAGCATATTGAAAAACAGAGACATCACTTTGCCAACAAAGGTCTGTCTAGTCAAGGCTATGGTTTTTCCAGTGGTCATGTATGGATGTGAGAGTTGGACTATAAAGAAAGCTGAGTGCTGAAAAGTTGATGGTTTTGAACTGTGGTGTTGGAGAAGACTCTTGAGAGTCCCTTGGACTGCAAGGAGATCCAACCAGTCCATCCTAAAGGAGATCAGTCCTGGGTGTTCATTGGAAGGACTGATGCTGAAGCTGAAACTCCAGTACTTTGGCCACCTGATGCGAAGAGCTGACTCATTGGAAAAGACCCTGATGCTGGGAGGGATTGAGGGCAGGAGGAGAAGGGGATGGCAGAGGATGAGATGGTTGGATGGCATCACTGACTCAATGGACATCGGTTTGGGTGGACTCTGGGAATTGGTGATGGACAGGGAGGCCTGGTGTGCTGTGGTTCATGGGGTCGCAAAGAGTCAGACATGACTGAGCAACTGAACTGAACTGAACTGAACTGAAAGTGTGTGTAATGACAGGGATTATAAGGATGAAAATTCTTGTAGGGAATGACTAGTTACTAATAATGTCAAAGGCTATGGGGAAGAATATAAGATGAAAGTGTGCAATGGATTTAGCTATTAAGTTGTTTGTTCATTAAGGTGATAAATTCACTACTAGTGAATCTGAGGGCAGTAGTGAAAGAGAATTATGGTAGTAGCATTCTCAGCACTAGAGCCGCAGTAATTAGTTCTAAGAGAGAAGATACTGAATATTTGTGAAAGAATGCAAAAACATGAACTTGTTTATCAAATCTTACAACATAAGACTGATGGTTAAACTATCACATTTCAAGAAAATACTCCTTAAAACAAATTTAAGGAAGTGGTAAAGAGGGTTTACAGATTAAGTACTAACTCATGTTCTATTTTGTAAACAAGTTAAACAGGTTAAAAATAGGAATCTATTCATAAAGCACTTAAATGTTCTTCTCAGTTAGAGATAAAAATTTATATACACTAAGCAGAGAAGCTTAAGAAACTATCTCTCTGTGCCTCATATTACAGAAGATAGCTATCAAAAATTTTATTGTTAGCAACAATTTTTCTATTCCTGGGCCAATATGGAATAGCCTACTTAATTTTAGCTAACTACATCTAAGAACTATGAGTATTATCATCATGCAGTTAGAAATCCTATAGGACAATTTTATAAAAAATATCATCTGACAGGGTTATTAAGGTGAAGTAGGTGCAATGAGTAAGATTATAGTTTAGGTTGTTGCACTGCAACTTCTTGGGTCACAGCCTTATCATGACAAAGGGACTGTGTAACTCAAGAAAGCTTTGCATCATACCATGCAAGGCCACCCCAGATAAATGGGCCATAGTGAAGAGTTCTGACAAAACGCAGTCCACTGGAGGAGAAATAGCAAGCAACTTCAGTGTTCTTTTCTGGAGAATCCCAGGGGAAGTGTATTGGTGCTATTGTTGTTCATCCGCTGAGTTGTATCCACCTCCTTGCAACCCAATGAACTGCAGTACACCAGCCTTCCTTATCTTTCACTATCACCTGGAATTTGCTCAAACTCAAGTCTATTGAGTTGGTGATGCTATCCAAACATCTCATCCTCTGTCGTCCCCTTCTCTTCATGCCCTCAACCTTTCCAGTTATCAGAGTCTTTTCTAATAAGTCAATTCTTCACATTAGGTGGCCAAAGTATTGGAACATCAGCTTTCCCATCAGTCCTTCCAATGAATATTCAGGGTTGATTTCCTTTGAAATTGACTGGTTTGATCTATTTGCTGTCTGAGGGACACTCAAGAGTCTTCTCCAGCACCACAGTTCAAAGGCTTCAATTCTTTGGTGCTCAGCCTTCTTTATGGTCAAACTCTCACATCCATATAAGACTTCTGGAAAAATCATAGCTTCAACTATACAAACCTTTGTTGGCAAATGATGTCTCTGGTTTTGAATATGCTGTCTACGTTTTTCATAGCTTTTCTTTGAGGGTAATATGGAAAGGCAAAAGCATATTACACCAGAAGATAAGCCCCCCAGGTCAGAATGTGTCCAATGTTGTACTGGGGAAGAGTGACAGGCAATTACTAATAGCTCCAGAAAGAAGGAAGCAGCTGAGCAAAAGCAGCAATCATGTTCAGTTGGGGATGTGTCTGCTGATTAAAGTAAAGTCTGATGCTATAAAGAACAGTATTGCATAGGAACCTGGAATGTTAGGTCCATGAATCAAGGTAAATTGGACTTGGTCAAGTAGGAGATGGCAAGAGCAAGCATCGACGTTTTAGGAATCAGTGAACTGAAAGGGTGGGAATGGGTGAATTTAATTCAGATGACCACTATATATACTACTGTAGGCAAGAACCCCTTAGAAGAAATGGAGAGGCAGAGTCAACAAAAGTCTGCAATTTGGGTGCAAGGTGAAAAACGACAGAATGAGCAAAACATTCAACATCACAGTCATCCAATCTATGCCACAATCACGCATATCAAAGAAGCTGACATTGACTGGTCTACAAAGACCTACAACGCCTTCTAAAACCAACACCAAAAAAGGGAAAATTATCCCTTTCATCATAAGGAATTGGAATGCAAAACAAGGAAGTCAAGAGATACCAAGAATAACAGGTAATTTTGTCCTTGGATTACAAAATGAAATAGGGCAAAGACTAACACAGCTCTGTGAAGAGCGTACACTGGTCATAGCAAACACCCTTTTCCAAAAGCGTAAGAGACAGCTCTACACGTGGTCATTGCTAGGTTGTCAATCAATACCAAAATCGGATTGATTGTACTGTTTGCACTGAAGATGGAGAATCTCTATACTGGCAGCCAGAACAAGACCTGGAGATGACGGTGGCTCAGATCATGAGCTCTTTATTGCAAAACTCAGGCTTAAATTGAACAAAGTAGGGAAAACCACTAGGTCATTCAGGTATGACCTACATCAAATCCTGGTTGATTATACATTGAAGGTGACAAATAGATTCAAGCAATTAGATCTGGTAAACAAAGTGCCTAAAGAACTGTGGATGGAAGTTCATAACATTTTAAAGGATGCAATGATCAAAATTATCCCAAGGTGAAAGAAATACAAAAAGGCAACGTGGTAGTCTGAGAAGGCTCTACAAATAGCTGAGGAAAGAGAAGTGAAAGATAAAGGAGAGGGGGAAATACACACCCAACTGAATGTTGAGTTCCAAAGAATAACAGAAGACACAAGAAGGCCTTTTTAAATGAACAGTACAAAGAAATAGAGGAACAGATTAAAATGCGAAAGATATCTCTTCAAGAAAATTGGAGATATCAAAGAATCATTTCATGTAAAGATGGGCGTGATAAAGGACAGAAACAGTAAGGCTCTAACAGACACAGAAGAGATTAAGAAGAGGTGGCAAAAATACACAGAACTACTATACAAAAAAAGGGCTTAATAATTTTTATAACAACAATGGTGTGGTCACTAACCTAGAGCTATACATCACAAAATGTGAATTCAAGTGGGTCTTAGGAAAAATTATTGTAAACAAAGTTAGTGGAGGTGATGGAGTTCCAGCTGAACTATTTCAAATCCTAAAAAAAAAAAAAAAAGATACGGTTAACATGTTAACTCAATATGTTAACATGCTTCACTCAATATGTCAGCAAATTTAGAAAATTCAGTAGAGTGCACAGGACTAGAAAATGTCAACTTTTATTCCCATCCCAAGTAAGGGCAATGTCAAAGAGAGTTCAAACTGCCATACAGTTGCACTTATTTCATATGCTATCAAAATTATGCTCAAAGTCACTTAAGCTTGGCTTTAGCAGTAGGTGAACTGAGAGCTACCCTACATACAAGCTGGATTTAGAAAAGGCAGAAGAATCAAATATCAAATTTCCAACATTCCTTGGATCATAGATAAAGGAATTCCAGCAACACCATCTACTTCTGCTTTATTGGCTACACTAAAGCCTTTGACTCTATGGATCACAACAAACTGTGGACAATCCTTAAAGTTATGGGTTTACCAGACCACCTAATCTGTCTCCTGGGAAACCTATATGCAGGTCAAGAAATGAGTTACAACCAGACATGGAACAACTGACTGGTTCAAAACTGGGAAAGACTACATCAAGCCTGTGTATTGTCACCCTGCTTATTTAACTTATATGGATAGTACATCATGTGGGATGCCAGGCTGGATGAATCACATGCAGGAATCAAGATTGCTTGGAGAAATCTCAGCAATTTCAGATATGCAGATGATACCACTTTAATGATAGCAAAGAGAAACTAAAGAGCCTCTTGAAGATGTTGAAGGAGGAGAGTGAAAGAGCTAGCTTGAAACTGAACACTAAAATAACTATGATCATGATATCCAATTCCATCCCTTCAAGGCAAATAAGAGAGGAAGAAAAGTGAAAACAGTGACAGGTTTTATTTTCTTGGGCTCCAAAATCACTGTAGCTTTCCAGGTGGTGCTAGTGGTTAAAAAAAAAAAACCTGCCTGCCAATGGAGGAGACATGAGACATGGGTTTGATCCCTGGGTCAGGAAGATCTCCTGGAGAAGGGCATGGCAGTCCACTCCAGAATTCTTGCCTGGAGAATTCCAGAAGAGGCTGGAGGGCTACAGTCCATGGAGTTTCAAAGAGTCAGACATAATTGAAGCAACTTAGCATGCATGCTATTGTCACTGAGAATGGTGACTGCAGCCATGAAATTAAAAGATCCTTGCTCCTTGGAAGGAAAAATATGGTAAACCTAGATAGCATATTAAAAAAATAAAGTGACATCACGTTTCTGACAAAGGTCCATGTAGTCAAAGCTAGGGCTTTTCCAGCACTCATGTACTGGTGTGTCATGGGCTGGTGTGATAGTTGGGCCATGAAGAGAACTGAGAACAGAGAACTAATGCCTTTTAATTGTGATGTTGGAAAAGACTCTTGAGAGTTCCTTGAAATGCAAGGAGGTCCATCCAGCCAATTTTAAAGGAAATCAACCTTGAACATTTATTATAAGAAGTGATACTGATGCTGAAGCTCCAACTCTTTGGCCACTTGATGTGAATAGCTGACTGATTGGAAAAGATCCTGATGATGGGAAAGACTGAAGGCAAAAGGAGAAGAAAGGGCAGAGGATGAGATGGTTAGATAGCACCTCTGACTCCGTGAATATGAATTGGAGCAAACTCTGGGGGAGATGGAGTAGCCTGGTATGCTGCAGGGTTAAAGAGACAGATATGTCTTGGCAACTGAACAGCTCAACTATTACCATAACATATCAGCTGTAATATTCAGAAATTATTCATTATATGATGCCTGCTTAGTTCCTCAGTCGTGTCTGACTCTTTGCAACCCCATGGACAGTAGCCCGTCAGGCTCCTCTGTCCATGAGGATATGCCAGGCAAGAATACTGGGGTGAGTATCCATGCCTCCTCCAGGGGATCTTCCCAACCCAGGGATCAAACCCAGGTCTCCAGCATGGCAGGCTGACTACCTTCTGAGCCACTATGATATATAACCATTCACCTAATTTTTCCAAGTGTAAATTTCAGTGTCCAGATTAGTAAAATGTATCCCATAACAGTACCTATCTCATGAGACTATGATGAAATATACCATAATATAATCCACATTATAACATTTACAAATCAGCGCCTAGTGTTTGCTGGATCCTTTAATAAACCTTTGTCTTACCATTACCGTTAATTATTGTATTGTAAGGCAGCATCGTAATATAAGGTATCATCATAAGATCAAATGTTCAATAGCTAAGGGATGATATTGTATTTGAGTCAGAAAAACTCAGTTGCAGCTTATTATAATTATTATCATAGAAATTTGAAAAAGTTTACAGGAGAATGATCATATATGTAACCCGCACTCCTTCAGGGTGTCCCCAACATGGAGGAGCAATATAAAATGAGAAGTTTTACAATTTATCTATTGCAGCCCTGGGCCTCTTCCAAAATATGAAACAACAAGAGATTACGAGTTCCATTTCCCACAGAGTATTTGCTTTAAGCAGAAAACTTCAGTTTTCAGGAATGTCTCCCTTGAGCATGTATATTAGAGTAAGAGGCTTCATCTATTCCTTAGATTATTTTTACAGTCACACATACTGATTTCATTTTGATAGCAGTATGACACTTCAGGTATTTTGGGTTCCCCAGTGATTTAAAGCCCATGGGGCAGAAGAAATTGCCCCCAATCAATTCATCTACCTTCCAATCATTTTTAGTTTGCTTAATGTAAAACTAAAGCAAATTTCAATAATACTGAATTATCAGAAAATAAGATGAAAATCTGTACTCATTTTGTTATGGTAAGGACATGTAAACAGCATACAAGAAGTGTGTTTTTTTGCTGTTTTTACATAACTTTAAATAGCTTACAAGCTTTCTGTTTAAACTTTTTTTTTTTTTGGTCTTACCTCAAGTCAAACAAAATCATTTTATTTTTGGTTTATATTTTATAACTTTTTTTTGGAACTCACTACATATTAACTATTCATAACAAATTCCTATTGCTAGTATCTCCATAAAGCTATCCAGTAAATATTATGAATGCTATGGCTGTTCAAAAATATTTTAAGTGCAGGGTTTTTATAAATAAAATGAATGAACACCATTAAATATTAAATATGATGTCCATTAAATATGACATCCAATGAGGAATATACACCATTAAATATATTTTTGAGAGGTTACAGAGTGCCAACAACCAGCTGGAAAAAATAAAGCAAAAATTGTAATGATGTCATATGTACCTATACATTAGCTGTTTATTGTTTTTATATTATTAGACTTTGTTGAAATTCATTAATAAATGACACTGATTATGTATTTAACAAAAACTTATATCAAACTCAGAAAATATATTGGAGCACTCTGAAGAACTTTCTGGTCAAACAACAAAAAAATCTTAGAATCTTGCTAAGAATCTTAAAAGGCGTTTAATTATAAAGACCTGCAATTGAGTCTTAAACAGCAAATATGTTTCAAGACTCTAGCCATAACTTTGTCTTTCATTGACTTGCACTTTTCCTCCATATTCTTAAATTCTTATTGAGATTTTTTTTTCTTAACTTGAAAATATATGTATAGTATATACTCTTAAGTCTGTCTGTATTTTTCATCTACTAGAATACAAATATATTTCCTCAGGGGAGTTATGCATTACCATTTCAAGACCCCCTGAACATGGACACTATTTTTCAAGCTTTATTATTTCACTTCTTTTCCCAGTGTGTATACCAATAGTGCATTTTAATGTTTGGGGTCTGTTGTGACCTGTCCCTCCTCATTACAGTCATCTACAGAGCCAGGGGTCATCTACATGTATTTCTTAAACTTTGACATCTAGTTCATTATAAATCTGAGTTTTTCAATAGCCTGACTCCAAATTCTTTTCCAAAGTTCTTGTCCCCAACCCATTTTAGCCATCCACTTCAACCATCTTTGCCCCTGTCAATAAATCTGAAATTGCAGACATCCTTGTGTCATTTCATCATCTCTTTACCTTCTAGCCCCTCGGTTAACCTAGCATTCTACAATTTTCTGACACTCATCAGTCGGCTACCACATCTGACCACCCCCTCTGTATTTCTTTAGTTTACTGCACATTGGCTTTTCTTTCTATTTCTTTTTTTAAATTTTATTTTTTTCACTGAAGTATAGTTCATTTACAATGCAGGGCTACTTTAAGGCATACAACAAAGTGATTTGGATGTATATACGTTCTTTCTCAGATTCTTTCACCTTATAGGTTACTGCAGAATATTGATAATAGTTCTCTGTGCTACTTAGCAAGCCCTTGTTGGTTATGTTTTATATACAGTAACATATGAATGTTCATCTCAAACTTCTACTTTATTCCTCCCTGCATTGTTTTCATTTTGCTAACCATAATTTAGTTTTCTGTCTCTGGATCTACTTCTGCTTTGTATATAAATTTATTTGTGTATATAACACACACACACACACACACACACACACACACACACACATGCACACATACACACATATACACATACACACATATACACACATACACACATATATACACACATACACACACACACACACACACACACACATACACACATACATATGGATTCCACATTTGGCTTCCCAAGTGGTGCAGTAGTAAAGAATCTGCCTGCCAATGCAGGAGATGAAAGAGATGTGGGCTTTATCCCTGGGCCCTGGGTCAAGAAGATCCTCTGGAGTAGGAAATAGCAACCCACTCCAGTATTCTTGTCTGGAAAATTTCATGAGCAGAGAAGCCTGGAGGGCTATAGTCAATGAGGTCACAAAAAATCAGACATGACTAAGCGCGCACACACACACACACACACACACACACACACACACACACACAAGATATCATATGATGTTTGTCTTATTCAGTCTGGCTTACTTCATTTAGTACCCTAATCTCCAGGTCCATTCATGTTGGGGAAAATGGTGTTCTAACTGTGCCCCCTTCAACCACAAACACACACCCAACACGTGTCTTCACTTCCCTCTTTATGTAGGATATGACACGTTGTCCATGATCACGGTCATCCCCTGGTCAACCTCTTACCCTTCCTTATCCCTCACTCCTTCTGTCCTTTAAATGCAAATATATCAAATTTTGTTCGGTTCAACTTGACCTATTCTGCCCCTTTAAATAAGTAGCTTAATAACACTAGAGAAAAGCATTAACCACGTACTTCCCAAGATTTCTGCATAGTTCCCTATTTCATTTGGTCCCCGTCTAGCCTCTATAATTCTTTTGTACTTCTCCCTTCTTATTATATCCCTTTTTCAGTCGTTCTTGAAACCACTGCAGTTGGTATTCAGAAAGTATATCCTTACCAAAGTCACAGGTGACTTCCAAGTGACCAAGTCCATTGATCACCTTATTGACCTATAAGAAGCATGTGACAATTGATCATGTTCTACTTCGTGAAATACTTGACTCCCTTAGCTTGCAAAGCACCATTAATGACTGACCTTTCTCAGCTATATTTCCTGTCTCTCTGATGTATCCGTATTGGACTTCCATGGCTGGCACTCAATCATTAGTGCTGCCCTATCTCTACATTTCTTATTACCCATGATTACAGCTTGATATATCAACAATGTGTTAACAATCTTAAACATGTGCCTCTAGCCAGACGTTTACACTGAAATCCTGACACATCTCTACAACTCCCTATTCATTCTCTTTTGTATGTATAATTTTTAAACTTAACATCTCCGAAATCAATTTCTCCTCTCCACCCAAACCTACTCATATCTTCATCCCTGTGAAGGATCAATAGACTCTCTTATTCAGCTTCAAAAGTATGAGCATCATTCTCTTCTTTCTTCCTTGCATACCAACACAGAAGACATGGCAAATTCTGCCAAACTTATCTTCAAAGTACACTGTCTACCACTGCATTCTGAGACACCATCATTTAATATAATTATTCTAATTGTCTCTTGATTGTTCTTTCTGCTCTCATTCTTAGCCTTGTAGTCTGTTCTCCTCTGCCAGCCAAGGTGATCCTCTCAATATTTAAATTAGATAATATGATTCCTGAGCTCTGGCTACTTAAATGAATTCACATGCTAATACAGTAAAGGCAACATCAGTATAAAGGATTAGACAGCCTACAGAATTTGATTTTTCTACTACTCTTACCTCATTATCTATCAAA